>NC_135220.1:21854171-21869171 GCF_052324685.1 Brachyhypopomus gauderio | reverse complement strand
TCTGACCTGTAGCCTTACAACTAATGTTATTGCCAACCAGGCGTATTTGTGAAATGTGACAGATTGTCTTTTTATAGTTCAGAAGACGTCTTAAATTACTGTAGCTACGCAAATATGTGTTATCCGGCAAGCTTAAACAATAACCAGGGGAAGACCAGGATATGCATAGTGACAACAAAATCGAAAAAACAAAAACAAACAACAACAAAAAATCCAGTCAAAATATCACAACTAGGGGGAGCGAACAAACAGAACTACAAAAACCAACGATACAAGTAAAATACGGCACGGCCTACCGTTCTGTTCTGAACCGTCGATAAGGATATGGAAGACTTGTGGAGCTGCAGGGGAGTTTTATAAAGGTGCTGAAGAAACAGGAGACGGAACGTCGAGCACGACTAATTTAAAATATTAGCACTGCTGCAAAATGTCAAGCATCAAGTCAGCGTTGACAGTAATTCATCACGGTATTCACTGAATCGACATGACTTTAGGCTAAAGCGTCGCTCTTCCTAATTACATCTGCATATGTACTCAAGCACCATATCGATAGTTTAGATAACAGAGGGTAAGTGCTTACCAAATTATAATCATTACTAATACAATAAAACCTCAGACAACAAAACATCTTTGCATTATGATAATAAATATCAATGGTGCATTTTACTAATAACTATAATTAGTTCATATTTTGTATTATATTAGTATTTTTAGGTCCATTACTAAAGGAATCACGTAGAGCTGGCCCTCCCGGCCCATGTGTCTGTGGACTAATGGCATCATTGGCACGTGGTGATGTGACGGCGCCATAATTCTCCGCGTAACACGATTACGCCGCTAAATTCATTGACTGCACACTTTTCTATGACAGGTTCAGCAAATCTTTAATGGTTTCCTGAGTGCATTGCATCACTCATATGAGAGATGAAACGAATTTAGATGGAAACAGCATCATGTTTTATTCAATTACATACTAAGACTCAATTAATCAGTTTTTTGGCAATTAAGTTAAACAGACACATGAATGAAACATGAGGACAATCGCAGGGGTTGTTGCGGCGGGAGGACGGGGCCCTGTGGTCGCTTTCTAATGTAGACTAAACCGAGCAAAATGAAGATACATATAATTTCATGTAAATACAACACTAATAACTATTTTTAAACGATATTATAATAAAATATACAGCGCAAAATACGATTCCTTCCTTCAAACAGATCTTAGAGAATGCTCAAATTCAACAAGATGTGTTGAATATAAAACAGCGCATCCCTGTTTTCGGATTCATTGCTGCTGTTTGTCAGAATTACGTCCAGAGCCGCTATCACCCGGCGTTATTACCCGCAGCAGACAGACAGGCTTCTGTGTCATCTCTTATCGTCTGAGGCACATACCACGCTAATGCGCCGGTGATATTACTTTTCACTTTTGATCAAATCAGAGACCAGCACTGCTTGCATTCAAATGAAGGCATTGTTTCTGATTGTTGGTTTGGTTTGAATCTGATGTTTCAATGAAATAATTGCTGTCGTCTTTTTCTGATTTATTTTCAGCGTTATTCAGAAGTTTGCAATCAGCATTATAACTGACGCACATTATATATTATGCCTACTTAAGTTCAAAGTGCATTTTCTCTACCTATCAAACGTTTTACGCCAGAAAAGTCAGAATAATGTGACATCTACACGTAATAGAGCAGCTAAACCTGGAGGACTAAATGGAGAAGCTTGCTTGTAAAAAGTGCGAGTAAAAGTGGAGCTCCTGTTCCTTTAAGACTCGGTCCAGTTTGGGTACCTAGTGAAGGAGGCTAGGGGGTGGGCTGGTACCTAGTGAAGGAGGCTAGGGGGTGGGCTCGAGCCTCCACCACACAGGCGCTGCAGGCGCAAGTTGTAAGCGCGTGCATTCACTCCCAGGCGAAAGAACGGGGGCGAGACATGGAAGACACCAGCGTGAATTACTGATGGAGAGTGTTTTCCTTTCTTTACTTATCGAGAACAACATGTAAATAAATGAGCTGTTTGCTTCTTCTTAATATATTAGTAACTCTTCACACTTGCGAAAACCGGGGGCTCATTTAAACTCTTCATTTATGCAAGCCGGTTTGCTCACCCGTTAGACTATCCGGATCATCGCCGCACCACCGGAGTCAAAAGAACAGACGGGGATGTGCAAGCGAGCCGTTATGGAATTGGAGTGATACTTGAACTGTGAGAGGAGATTATATGTGTTGGGTCGTCTTCTGTGTGACTGAAACTTAGTGGTTGCCCGTACAAAACGCACCTCAGTCCCGTCTCGCGTTGGATTGTAAACGCCTTTGGATACTTACGACTCTGGACACTAATTGCGTACTTATAGACATCCCATCACAAACTTGACTTTGTCCCGGAGGGTGATGGAGTTTTCTGGGACTTTCCATGCCTTACCAGTTATATGCACGCTTATCTGTTTGGTTTATGGTAAGTTGGAATAACAACTCCGATGGGTTTTGCTTAAGGTCCTTCACGAAGGCTGTTGAGTGAGTGTTGCGCTATTGACAGCGTGGGAGGCTGAAATGGAGATGCTGAGATCATGGTGTAGCATTTGAAGAGTATGTAGAATGCAAGTTTGATTTAATAACTAAACGTGAGTGTCGCTTTGGCAAAGATATTGAGGATGCATCCACTGCATTGCCGAATGCCACGGGAGCCGTAGAAAGCGCTTAATGTTGACATTGTTTCCCTCATAAGTATTCGTTTTATTCGTTTTATATGAGTACTGTGTTGATTTATATGAGTACTGTGTCGTTTTCACGTACGTTTAAGCCTGTCCCCTTCCGTACAACATTCTGCCTCAATGTGATACTAAAAATTAACATTTTTAGTATAGCCTATATGTTAAAACAGCCAGTTTATCACCACAGTCCGCCTAGGATAGTTTTACAAATCATGTTACCGCTCTGAAAAAGTGCAATTAGAGGAATCACGTGGAAAAAAAACTAGTTAAAAAATATATATTTTAAAGAAAGTCAATTTTTTTGAGTTCGTTTACACAAACATCACGAAGTATTTCAACTAACGAACAACGTTTCTTTGCGTTTCAACAGGCTTCCACCAGAATGCTTTTGACTGACGTGGTTTAGTGTTCATTATTTCCAGGTCGGTCCCATCACTGGATTTGCTGCTAGGCAGTAGCTTGTTTTTATGAGGCAGTAAACACTGCCTGTGAGAACTGCCTCAGACCTCACAGCTCCCATCTCACAATGAATCAGGAGGTTGTAGAGGTACCCAACAAGGAAATGACATTTCAAAATAATACTTCACTGCTATAAATGAAATCTACGGCTCTTGCAGTGACCTTACAAGCTGTTCTCAGCTCTGTCCTTCACACAGTAAGTTGCAGACATTCACTGAACAAATGTAGGTTGAATTCAGTCGTATGTCCAAGCTCTGATGGGTGAGAAGCTTAGTCTAAGTTTGCATAGTTTAGTGGTAAAACCCTCAAGGCTTCAGGTGAGAGTCCGTGCTGAGTCTGTTGTGTGCAGGACAGAGTCTGCTACTGGTGTGTACCCGGGGCTGCTGGCTCTCTGCTCTTACCTTTTCTTACCTGATTAAGCTTCTGCAAGCAAAACAACTAGAATTACACCCAAAGGGCTAAACTATGTCATTGTCATCTCTTCTTCTCCAAGCCATTTGTGTGTGTGTGTGTGTATGTGTGTGTGTGTGTGTGTGTGTGTGTGTGTGTGTGTGTGTGTGTGTGTGTGTGTTTGTAACTACAGGAGAACATGTGTTAGCACAGTTCCTTTTGAAGCCTCCAAACAGCTGTCAGTTCCCCCATGATTGTTCCAAAACATGCAGTTAAAGAGAGAAATGACTCTTAGTAATAACACACAGAGCAGACACGGATTTCTTGTGAAAATGTCTCTGTACAAAATACACCTTGTCTTTTTTCATCCTAAGCTATCCTATTAAACAAGGCAGATAGCAATCAGACACTTTAAAATGACCACATCTCTCTTTTATACTCATCTGTGGTTAAATACATGGAGTACTGAGTTCTCCGTGTTTATCTGTACTCTCTGATGTCCTAGAGCTCACCATCATGTTGTTGCTAGTCAGCAAGGAAGATTGTGTGTGTGTTTGTGTGTGTGTGCATGTGTTTGTGTGTGTTTATGTGTATTTGTGTGTGTTTGTGTGTGTGTTTGTGTGAGTGTGTGTGTATGTGTGCGTGTTTCATGAGCATGTTTCACAGGGTCACCTTATTTGTGCGCTCACACATAACTCCATCATGGCTTGTCTTTGTAAACAATACAGTGTTGAGAGCCTGTCAGTACTGAGGCAGATAAAAACTACCATTTCCTACTGAGCAAGCTCTGATGTCTCTCTCTGCATTTGTGATGGCTATCTGATCTGCACCGTGAGACAATAGAGGCTTCAGACAACACTACTCTTTTTCAAGAAATCTACTGATAATACATTAAATATCTGACACCCAAGAATGCCTTATCAGTGACCCTAAACCTGAAGAATTCACATGCACTAGAATTGTTAAACAACTTCAAAAAATAAATGAGACGCTGACTCTGACAACTCTTATCTCTCATCTAAAATGAAACATGTAAGATCTAAGGCATTGCGAAAAAAAAAGCTCTGGGGTATTTGAACTCATAAGGGAAGCCAGAAGCACAGTGTTGTGAGATTTGGCAGGACGTTTGGCGTGAACTCTGCAAAGATGCTGCGCGGGCCTGACGCTTCTTCTGCGAGGAGGATCAGTGGGTCCAAAACACAAGACACACAAAGCATCAGCATAAATCTGCCAATACCCACAGTCCTCGCCTCTAGGGTCGGACAGCTTAATGGACACAGCTCATTCATTACTGTGGATGTTGAGGTGACTCCAAAGGATGGCGTCATATTGGGAGACCCCAGATGTGTCCATGGACGCAGGGAGAGAAGGAGAGAGAGGCAGAGAGAGAGAGGGAGTGAGAGAGAGAGAGAGAGAGACATTGAGAGACAGAGAGACAGACAGAGAAAGGAACAAAGCCTGAAAACCACTGCGAAGTTGATCATTATATCACAGCTTTTTCAGCTTAGTGCATTTTATCCTCCTACATCCTGCTCTCGCCTTGCTGGCACTGAGAAACTGTCCAGTGGCTCAAAGCTCAAGGTGTCTAGTAAACAGTTGGTTTGGTTTCAACTCTTGGTCATACGGCTGTTCATATGGCAAGAGGGTGTGCTGTCAATGTTTAAGAGTTATCCAGAATTGGACATGATCTGTGTCTGTCTGGCATCAGTTCTTTCATATAGTTTTGCCATGGAGTGATATGTGCTTTGATCTCCGCTTCTCTAGTTAAGTACTAAGTGGAAGATTGCTGTGCAGGAACAGCTGTGACTATTATAATTAGATAAAGCCTGTAAATATGAAGATACATTAGCCACACTTTCTGGTTGCTGTTCTATTGTAACATAGATGGGAACATGGTCATCCATAATATGTTGTGATGGATTGCTCTTTATATATAATGAATATATAATATACAATATTATATGCAATCACATCCCATCTTATACAGTTATAGCACCGGTGCTGTATGACTATAGTAAAAAGTAAAAAGCAGATCTGTAGTGATATGGAACAAATCAAGGAAAGAGCACATGCAAATGGCCTAGAATGAACAATGCACTCAATTATACATACATTGGCACACATAATAGAACCCCATATACACACCTACAGATATCCATATACACACCTACAGATATCCATATACACACCTACAGATACCCATATACACACCTACAGATATCCATATACACACCTACAGATACCCCTGTACACACAGATATGTTCTAGATGGACCTGCGGTTCCTAGTATGTGGTAACTTGGATAAACCCAAATACAAAGAAATCCATAGTGGGATTCTAGAAATCCACAAATAGCAGGACCTAGTTTAGTTGCCGACGATATCTATAACTTGGTACTGTCACCTCTGAGTATCAGTGTCCACACACAGTCAGCCGTAAAACACTGTGTTTTGGTCCCAAACAGCAGGAGTGTGTTTTGTGGGTTTGCATACAGTGAGTGTGTGTGCTGCCCTTTGAGGACTCAGTGTATCATCTGAGCTTTGGAGCTTTTGTTTTCGCCTGAATGTTTGCTTGGTGAGGTGAGCAAACTTGGCTGAGTGAGTGTGTGTGTATTTTGTGTGTGTGTGTGTGTGTGTGTTGTGCTTTTGAAGGACACTGTAAACAGTAGGCCTCAAGGCCATGTGTGTGCTCTCATTAGGAGTCCTGAAACTAATGACGCAGGCTCTGTCTGCACACTCACACACACACACACACACACACACACACACACACACACACACACACACACACACACACACACACACACACACACACCTCACTCTGTACTCTCTGTTCACGCTGTTCTCTCTTCCTTTGCTGTAATTCGGCTGAGGCTCCCTGCCACTCTCAAACATGCGGCCTGTCTCAGGAAAAAAAACAAGCAATTGTCTTTGATTTGAGTTTAGAATTACTTTCAAGTTATTCGGCACAGGTTATTACTTGCACAATTGTTGTTTAATGGGTGTGTCGATGGAAATCACAGGTCAGGAGTTGATTGTATTGATCACCGTGGAGCTCGTAATGAATGAGGCTCTGTCTGTTTTTGTTAGTTTTGGAAAGACTGCAGTGAAAAACAAGGTGATTCTCCTCTCTGTTACTTCGGAGGCACAAACTCTGGTTCAGTCTCCAATGATGGAGCGCTCATTCTACAGGGATGGAAATCCTATTTTATTTTAATGTCGTGGGAGACTGAAGTGTAATTAGTTTAATTAAAAAACATTACTGATTACATTTTGCACTTGACCCAGATCGGGTGACTTTACACTGGATTTGTGGTTGTAAAATTCCAAGCTGTTCCCAGTTCATTTATATTTGCAAGAACTTAACATCAGCTATAGGAAAGGAGGTGTTTTGAGCATTCACTCCCTTTAGTTAAATCTCAGTCTCAGGCTGCAATGTCACTTCATTAAATTGGCATTATTCTCTGATTCCCATAGTACAGTTTTCCCTTTCAAGCTGTGATATAGCAATGAAGTCATTTAAAAAAAGGATCACAGAGCAACAAAACAAAGCAAATCTGAGTGGAAATCACCAGGAAATAGCCAAACAGATCACCTGGAAATAGCCACACAGATCACCAGGAACCAGCCCAACAGATCACCAGGAACCAGCCAAACAGATCACCAGGAACCAGCCAAACAGATCAACAGGAACCAGCCAAATGTCAGCAGGACAGAAGTGAGCACCAGCATGCTGGCTGGGTCAGTGAGGAGTCTCTAGTGAAGGCTAACACACCGCCCCACTGACAGGGACATGCTGGAAGAAACAGGGCCATCCAAACTAATGTGACTGGGACCAGAGAAGGGTTTAGGGAGTGCTGAGTGGTGCTCAGTGTGTACAGGTGTGTGTGTGTGTGATTGGCCGTGTGCTAACCAGGGTGTGATAGTGTTTTATGTCGTCAACATGCAGACCATAAGCTATTTAAAAATAGTGTCTAAAAAAATAGAATACTGGTGTCCTGTTGCCCGAGTAAAAAAAATATACTTATCTTATGGAGACTTTCAGACTGACATCACCTTTGTCAATTACAACTTCCACTTATTCAAAATAACCACATCATTTATAAGCACCACTTGACTTAAATGTTAAAGCTTTTAGTCTAAATTCAGTTTCAAGAGCAATGTACATTCTGACAGATGAATGCGCTATAAAACAGACCGAGGTGCAGAAGGTCGTTGTAAACCATTTTTTCTCTTGGAGGCCTAATTTAATCTCTCGGTGTAGGTCGAATGTTTGAAGCAGTTTGGGGGTTTTCCTACCCCCTCATTTTCACCATTTCCTGTGGCAATCATCCACCATCAGGAAAACAAAACACTTCCTGGTTGTGATCCGTTATCTCCTGCGGCACACTGGGAGTGGGCGGTGCAAATGATAATATGTGCAGCACCACCCACATTGAATATGCAGATGGTGATAATTACATGTATAACATAAAATCTGGGAATCAGTTACTGTGTGTTTGATTGCAATCTCCTCTTCTGCCTACTGTTGGATTTATGTATAGACACTGAAATGAAGTTAGATATCTGAATTGAAGAACCCTGCGGTTGGGGACCATGTGAATTTAAAAAGCAGCAGTATCATTTTTGGCAGAACTGTGGTGGGTATCTAAACATTTGTTTGCTTTGATTTGTCTCTTCACTTGTATTTTACCAGAAGCTACAGTATGGGAGGTGAAGCAGCATTCTGAAAGATCCTTTGAGGTGTTAATTAGCAGTTGGATTTAGCCCAACTTCTGTGCCTATCCATATACAACGCATAGGCTACAACCCACATTGTCCATGTGTGTACAAATCCATCTTTTTCGAAACTGCCGTTCTCACCCACACCCCATTCTCCCTGAGCAAATCCTCGACCAGACATGGTGGATCTGTGAAGGCCTGACCTATGGGCATTTGGGTCAGGCAGGAAGTACAGAGGCAGGATTCCGTGGAGACTAATCCGGCGGAATTTGAGGTCCGTGGGCCACCACTGGGAGGACCAGGAAACTGATGCTATCTCTGCCAGCTGTGGTATGCTGGCTACTCCTGTTCAATCTCCCCTCTTAGCCATAGTCAAAGCACTGGAGAGATCTGTTTCGGGGGGCCCTGGTGACAGAGAACAGCTGCTTCAAGGCTCCACTATCGCCATCACGCACAATTTATCATTCATACTCCACTTCTCTTCCTGCATCTCCACTGGAGAAGTCAACACCCCCTTGAGATACGTGATACACCATCAACATATATTCCAGATGTATTTTTCTTTGGCTGCAAGAGTTAGAATTACACAAGGTCAGAAGAACAGTGTGGTGTTATTGTATGACCATCTTGTAGAGATGGGCTGGAGAAGCTGCGCAAACTCGGCAAACCGTTTACAAAAACTCACAAACATAAAACAAAAATCAGTAAAGTCTAAAAAAGAAAACTTCAGCAGTTTAGTGTTTTGATTTCATACAGCTGCTTGTAGTCATTTCGGTTCAAGCACACCAGTTTCTTCTTCTCACTGGAGCAGAAGAGCCCACAGGCAGTCTCTGCTTTATGGCCTGAGCCCCAGTCTGCCTGTGGTGCTGCGGGCTTTCTAAGCTAACCCACAGAGAGAGGGAGTCTGTCAGGCCACACTACCCTCATTCACTCAGAGCTCTCCTCCCTCAAACCTTTCCCTAAGCTTCAATGCAAAGATCAATATATTCCACTGAGCACTAATGCTAAGCACTAGCAACTTAGCCTTTTTTTATTGTTGCTGGGTTACCAAAGCCATGACTAGCATAATGATCGACTTTGTGTTGAGGTAAAAAAAAAATTGTATATTTTGATATAGTTCGTCCTTATCTAGAGTTTCTAATTACAATTTCTGAAGTGTTCTCTGGTGTTTTATTTTAAATGAATCTTAGCATTCATCAGTAGAATGTTTTCCTTTATTGAATTAATTTTGATCACTGGTTGAGTATTTAGGATTACTGAACATTTTCAGTAAACAGGGGGTTTCTCTTCGGAGATACCTGTGGCAACAAGTTTCTATAAAACATCAAAAGTGGATTTTCAAGGCCAGTAAAATTAGCCATGGTGAAACATTTTAACACATTATTAAATTATTAAATATTTCTAAGCTTTGAGCTGCATCAAAGCTTACAGCTACACAACCTCTGAACCCAACGGAGATCATAAGTTTACTTTCAGCCAGGATTGGTGATGACATTCGGCCCCTTCTCACTGGAGAGCCCCTAACCCTGTCACCAGTATACCTCATCGTAGCTCACATCTCCTTAAGCAGAAATGCTGCTTCAGCCACAGTCCCTAATGCTGTAAGGTTCTGTGTTGTTTTTACCGTTGCAATGGGATTCCTTGACAGCTAGTTTGTTTAATCCATCCCTGCTTCTTCAAACTCGAGCGGAGAAGCTGTTGATCCCTTAAGGACAGCAGAGCCTCTTCCACACACTCTGTGTAATTCTCTTTGAGACCGTGTCTCTGGCTCACTGCACCCTGGCGTCAGAGCCCCCTGGCCAAGGGGCATGGCTTTACGGCCTTGGGTTTGTATTTTCATGCAAGTGTTCCCTTTGTTGTGCTGAGTGCAAAGAAAAGGTTGTTGAAGAAAGGGTGCTAGAGAAGACACCCCCACCTCCTAATTGAACCGAGGGAAATGAATGCACATTTGCAAATCAATTCCCAGAACCCAGTGAAAAACAGGAGGAGGGAGACTGTAAAACAACCCTCTGGTTAAGGGGGATAAAAGCTTCCTCTAAAGAATTGCAGAACAGGGGAGAGGAGAAAGTTGACCACTCCTGTTGCTGTTCTCTGGGGTTGGTCATGCATTTCTGTTTGGTGCCCTGGTCATTTTAAAAGCTTGAGTTAAAATAGAAGTTTATTCATCACTGGTCCTACAATAGGGCTATGACAGAGACTGTTGTGTTTTAGAAATGACTTGTTAGCATAGGATTTGACCATAGCTTCTGAATAGCCACCGGATGGTCTTTGTGAAAAAATCGGCTGCATCTTTTGCAGATTTTACCATGTGATAGCAAAGAAATGTTGAATCTCTTCCTCCAGTTCCACATATCTTAATTAGTGGGGGTGTCAGGGCTTTATCAGTCTTAAGACCCTTCTGTGTATACCTCAAGGCCTTCACACATACTTCAAGAGAGAGGACAATTATTGGATTGACCTCTGACCTCTTCATGAATGGTTGTTATAGAGAGGGTATCCTGTCTCAAAATATTCCGAATATTTGCATAATTATTAGGCTGCTCCATTGATCGTAGTCAATTCAGTGTTTTGCAGTGTTACCAAAATCAGAGTTGTTCCCAAAATTAGTTAACTAATGTGTCATGCTAGCATGGTATATATGAGTCCTTATAAGTGAAGGATGGTCCAGTGCTTGGTGTCTTTGGTACTGCTATGCACCTCTTTGTATGGAGAACGAATCTATAGAGATGTGTGGAAACTTTGTTCTTTTGAGGCTTTATTTCACAGGGCCTCCCACCATCCCCTAGTAGAGGAGATAAATCTTCATGGTGCTAAAAGGCCTCGGGGATGAACGTAAGGGACTTTGGTGCCACAGCTTCACTGTAGGAGCTGCTGCCGTTCACACCTCCTTCCTACGCAGGACATCAAGGTCAAACACTCACTGAGCAGAAGATCCACGGAGCTTGGGTGCTCATGTCGGTCGTGGTGATGGCTCACTGGAGACCTTAATTCTTGAGACCTTGCTTCTTGCTTCTTACTTTGTGTGCAAGGACAGTGGGAGGCTAGTTGTCCACTTTTCATGTGGACGTGTTTAATGGTAACATATGATTGTCAGCAGCTGTCTAGATGTTCCCAGTGTAGCTTAACATCTTTCCCTCATTTTTGGTCCAACTTGTAGTTATAGAAGTCGGCTGAGCTTTGAAGTCTATTTGTTCGACACAAATCTCAGTGAGTTACACTGATCAGATCAGAGTGTACTCTTCAGCGCTGCCTAGCTAAAGTAGTAGCTTTTACAATGGAGCTGTTGAATTCTCTCCCTCAGACTGTCTCTCAAGTCTAAAGCCTTGTCAGGATGAATGAAATGTGTGTTCTTTCCTGTGTGTAGCTGGGTCAGAGAATCTATATGTGATGTCCCCTTTGGCAGAAAGGGACGCCACAAAGCCTTGTGTCCCTGCAGGTGAATCACTCTGACAAGGTGATAAACCACAGAGATGTTTTTATCTCTGAGTCCTAGATGTCTCCAGACCCTAAAAACACTATTTGTAGGCCTTGTTTTATTTCTTGTAGTTCATGATATATTTAAGGTATCGGCCAGACTTTTAGCTCACTGCATTTGTCAATTCAGTCAAATGCAGTGATATATACAGTAGGTACAAAGGCTATATTGTGACTCTGAAGTGGCAGCTCTGTCTCACTATCTCAGGTCAAACGTATTAGGGTTCTTTACTAGGCCCTGTTTAGCTCATTCTCCAGTCACACACTTCATAGCGCTTTCCCCTTTAAAGAGCCTTGGGTTGCATTTCCTCAGTGGTAGGTCTGCGTGTTTGGCCTGTAATATTTATAAAGCTGCTCTCTGACTCTCTGCCTGCAGTGTCTCTCCAGCACCCCCTGCTAGCCGCAGTCTGTTCGCTGCGCTATATGTGTCCGCTAAAAGCTATTAGCCAAGCCCTGGTGGTCTTCCCCTTCGCCCAATGGCCCAGAAGGCTTTTTGTTTTCAGGGACAGAAAGAGTAACAGGCATGTGGATTCAGAGCTGAACTGGCCGGTGCACATCATGGTGGTTTCGCTTGTGGTCTAATGTGGTACTGTGACACTGCTGTGATGTGCCGTTCAGGTCCAGGAAGAAACAAACAGTAGGGTAATGGTTTTATTTCGGTTTGCATTCATTGCCACATTTTTGGGTATTTTCTCAAAAAAAAAAAAAACTGACTGGAAGGAAATGGGAATTGGAAATAACATGTATGTGTTATTAAAGGTGGATTCGAACCCAAAAAGAATTTCTTCTAGCTCTTGGCAGTTGGTTGGAGTGGGACACTGTTGTGTTTTGTTTAGCTTTTTCTACGTGCTAACATTCCTTCACCTTTTGTTGTTTGCCCAGTGGATTTCAAATTGCCTTATCAGTAATATCAGGAGATGTTCATCACACCTGTGCCAGTCCAGGGTAGACAGAGCCTCATGTCTCCGAGAGGACAACACCACTTTCAGCTTGCAGGGCTCCTGCCTCACCTTGCTTAAACACAAATTATAAACCCCAGGATAATTGTCATCATCATGAATGTAGTAATTATTCTGACAAACACCATCTACCGTTCCTTCCCAGTTCAGGCTAATATCACTGCCGACGGTTGAAAATCCCCCAGCCTGTTGAGAATCATTGTGTGTTGTTGTTATTCATCCATAATTGTCCCGTATTTAAATTGAAGAAAAGAAAAGCAATTTTAATCCGTGCTAAAATTCTCACACCTCTCTCTCTTCTACCTTTTCACAAGTTTTTTGCAAAAAAAAAAAACAAAAAACAAAACAAAGACTTTAAATACAGGAACATAATTTTTATGCATCCCTTTCTCCATTTTGCACCCAGAGTGAGGAATGAAGTGCATTTCTATGGTTTTTTTGGTAACTGTTAAATGTAGAGCATGTCATTTTGTACCATCCAATTGACATGCTGTGTGTGAGAGCAGTGCATGTATAATGTGTCTTCATTCTGCTCTGCCAAGTATTGCCTGAAATAGTATTTCTTTATCCTTGTCAACTGTGGTTTGTGTAAATGACTCGCAGAGAGTTGGCATGCCAGGGATAGGCTTACAGGCTGGGTTTGATCCTTGCAGGCTGGGCTTGATGCTTACAGGCTGGGTTTGATCTTTACAGGCTGTGTTTGATCCACTCTTGTTTGACTCGTATGACTTGTCAGGTGTTTCTTCATTGTTTCCTGTGCGTCCCTAATTACATTTACAGCCCATTTTCTCTGGATGGACCTGTTGTAATTATGTAACGTTCACAATTTAATGGATCAGTTTTGATTTGTTTTGGCCCATCGTGATAAATCACATTTTTCCTCTGTTTACACTGGTGAAGGCAGCATGCGTGAAACAAGATCGTAATCCACATTTTAACCTGTACCAGACTCACCAAACTACTCAGCTCGTCCGTCTGAAGCTCACACACTGTCCTCTCCTCCCCCCCAGGATCTCGGCCCAGACTGGAGGACGCCCCACCGCGGATCGTGGAACACCCGTCCGACCTCATCGTGTCGAAGGGCGAGCCGGCTACGCTGAACTGTAAGGCGGAGGGCCGGCCCTTGCCCATGGTGGAGTGGTACAAGGACGGTGAGCGGGTGGAGACGGACCGCGAGGACCCGCGCTCGCACCGCATGCTGCTGCCCACGGGCTCCCTCTTCTTCCTGCGCATCGTCCACGGACGGCGCAGCAAGCCGGACGAGGGCGTGTACGTGTGCGTGGCCAGGAACTACCTGGGCGAGGCCGTCAGTCGCAACGCATCCCTCGAGGTCGCAAGTAAGCACATCACGTGGGGTTATCGCACTTTTTCTCTCTTTTCGCATTTACTCTTTCCTGTTCTTTCGCCTTCTTGCCACATACCATTCTGCCATCTCTCTTTTCTCTCTCTCTCTCTCTCTTTCTCTCTCTCCATTTTCTCTCTCTCTCTCTCCTTTGTTTCTCATTGCTCATTGCATTTAGATTTTGTTTTGTTGCCTGGCTGGACAGCTCTGTCAGAATGCTGGGAGAAGCAGGGGTCTTTCAGTTTGGTTTTAAAAGGAAGTAAACTGCTGTGGTGAAATGATATGAGTGGATGGCGCTAGGGTGTGTGAACCAGCCACAGGAAGTGTGATGCTAGCTGCTTCCAGGTGACAGATGTTTGTCATAGAATTATATTTACACCATGGAGGGCTTCCCATGGATCCTCTCCAAACTCTTCCAGAAGGACTTCCCTTATTCACTGTGCTCTCATTAAATACAAATGGCACAATGTGATTACAGTCATTCGATTATGGGCTAATCAGTTTATATGTTTATAACACTGTGACTTTTCTTTTGGTTTAAAAAAAAACCAAGTTGTGTCTCAGTGCTCAGTTGTGTCTCAAATCCGTTGGATTCGTAGCTGCACTTAAGGGGCCTGATGTGTTTAGACAACTCTGTCATTGTTTACTTGGTGTCTTTAGAGACATGCTGTGGTCCAGAACCGCACTGTCCCATCAAATGCTTTACCATCTGCTGAAGGTAGCAGATGAGAGCTAATGTGGTGCTCTCATTACTGCTCCCAGGAGAGAGTCATACCGTTCCCACTCCAAGATTTGGGTGGCCTGCCAGACTACCATAGTGTCTCCGGACAGTTAAGTGTTGAGAAAATGACAGGCTCCCTGTGCTTTTGCTTTCTGTGTGTACTAGCCAGAATAAAACGCTTCACCTTGACTTCAGGGTTTCCAAGACCTTCTTGGTCATTTTTA
>NC_135220.1:21836671-21849171 GCF_052324685.1 Brachyhypopomus gauderio | reverse complement strand
ATGCCGGAAATAATAGTGTAATTAGAGGTATTGTTATTGTTGTTATTATTATTGTTATTGCTATTACTGGTAGCAGTTATATTGTTGTTTATTCTATGTCTATTTCATAATACCAATGTGAATAGCTTTGGCAATACAAATGTGCATATTTGTCATGCCAATAAAGCACCATTGAAATGAATTGAGAGAGAGGGATAGGGAGAGAGAGAGAGAGAGAGAGAGGGAGAGAGAGAACAATATGTTTATAACTTTCACACTCTTACAGAAAACAATCAATACAGTGTGTGTAGAATGTTTCTGTAATTCTATACTGTATGTTCAGGCACTATGTGAGTGGGTATTTGATGACACATGCATTTCCATGCTACACCACACCGTACAGCTTCACTGTGTTCTTACACAACATTTACACATTTGCCATGTGCAGACTGGACGTGCTTCACTCCTGCATCTCTCTTCCCTAACCGCAAAGCAAACATGATTAAATAAAGATATGCTGACAATTAAGGTCGAACACTATCTCCTGTGAATACACCAGAGCTGGATGGTATTAAATGCCTTTATACCGTGGTAGGAAAACACAATCCAACATAAACCCATGGTAGTTATAGTACACACTCCAACATAAGCCCATGGTAGTTTATTGTACACACTCCAACATAAGCCCATGGTAGTTATAGTACACACTCCAACATAAGCCCATGGTAGTTATAGTACACACTCTAACATAAACCCATGGTAGTTATAGTACACACTCTAACATAAACCCATGGTAGTTATTGTACACACTCCAACATAAGCCCATGGTAGTTATAGTACACACTCTAACATAAACCCATGGTAGTTATAGTACACACTCTAACATAAGCCCATGGTAGTTATAGTACACACTCCAACATAAGCCCATGGTAGTTATAGTACACACTCCAACATAAACCCATGGTAGTTATAGTACACACTCCAACATAAGCCCATGGTAGTTATTGTACACACTCCAACATAAACCCATGGTAGTTATAGTACACACTCCAACATAAGCCCATGGTAGTTATTGTACACACTCCAACATAAGCCCATGGTAGTTATAGTACACACTCTAACATAAACCCATGGTAGTTATAGTACACACTCTAACATAAGCCCATGGTAGTTATAGTACACACTCCAACATAAGCCCATGGTAGTTATAGTACACACTCCAACATAAGCCCATGGTAGTTATAGTACACACTCCAACATAAACCCATGGTAGTTATAGTACACACTCTAACATAAACCCATGGTAGTTATTGTACACACTCCAACATAAGCCCATGGTAGTTATAGTACACACTCTAACATAAGCCCATGGTAGTTATAGTACACACTCTAACATAAGCCCATGGTAGTTATAGTACACACTCCAACATAAGCCCATGGTAGTTATTGTACACACTCCAACATAAGCCCATGGTAGTTATAGTACACACTCCAACATAAGCCCATGGTAGTTATAGTACACACTCCAACATAAGCCCATGGTAGTTATAGTACACACTCCAACATAAGCCCATGGTAGTTATAGTACACACTCTAACATAAACCCATGGTAGTTATTGTACACACTCCAACATAAGCCCATGGTAGTTATAGTACACACTCCAACATAAGCCCATGGTAGTTATAGTACACACTCCAACATAAGCCCATGGTAGTTATTGTACACACTCCATCATAAGCCCATGGTAGTTATAGTACACACTCCAACATAAGCCCATGGTAGTTATAGTACACACTCTAACATAAACCCATGGTAGTTATTGTACACACTCCAACATAAGCCCATGGTAGTTATAGTACACACTCCAACATAAGCCCATGGTAGCTATAGTACACACTCCAACATAAGCCCATGGTAGTTATTGTACACACTCCAACATAAGCCCATGGTAGTTATAGTACACACTCCAACATAAGCCCATGGTAGTTATTGTACACACTCCAACATAAGCCCATGGTAGTTATAGTACACACTCCAACATAAGCCCATGGTAGTTATAGTACACACTCCAACATAAGCCCATGGTAGTTATAGTACACACTCCAACATAAGCCCATGGTAGTTATAGTACACACTCTAACATAAACCCATGGCTGCCAAGTGGCGTGTTGAGATTCAGCCACAGTCAGCTTTCATTCCCCTGCTGTCATTCGTCACTGTTTATTCTGAAGCAGAGTGCTGAAAAATCAAATGCAATTGAACTGATTCATAATTTTGCATAGGCAACGCTAGGAATATTAGACTAATTAGTACGCATTCAAAGGAGACTGAAGAGAGTTCCCTTACGAGTGATTACATTTCATTCTGTCCTGAGTGACTGAGCTCACATATTAGTCTACATTACCGATATATTCTTTTTAGTCTACATGAACCTGCTTTGCTTTAAAACCTCTATGGAGAAAAAAAGTGCAGTATCCTCAAATATTCAGGCTGCTCGATACCTGAGCCAGGAGGTGAGGAGGAGCTGGCTCCTGACATCACATGGGAGAAGCAGTGTACCTGCTGTGACTGTAACTAGTGTTGAGACCTGCTGTTTAGTCCACCTGCTGGTGTGGTTCGGTTCTGCCGTGCTTCAGGGCTCAGAGGCTCTGTTCAGGCTGCAGCCCTGAAAGAGGATGATTGATTACTTTTCTTTCTGTGGCAGTGCCTGCAGCCATGACTAGAGAAAGAGAGGGGGGATGAGAGAGAGAGAGAGAAAGAGAGAGAAAGAGAGAGAGAGAGAGAGAGAGAGAGAGAGAGAGAGGGCAACGAGCCAGGACATCACTCTGGGTTCAGCGTAAGGGTAAATACACACTTACCCACACTAACACACACACACACACACACACACACACACACACACACACACACACACACACACACACACACACACACACACACACACACACACACACATATATAAGCACTGTCACACATGAACATGCAGACCCCGGCAGCAGTCTAAGACATTACTTCTACTTAATGGTGTGTTGTAAACCCATATTCATTTGTAAGCAGTGTTTGCAGGTTTGGAAGTGACCTCTGTGCTAACTAGCCTGTCAGCTCCACATAAGCACAAGAACCAGTTTAAAGATGCCCAGAATCTAAGATGTATTTTTATCTAGGATATTATGTAAGACACAGTTAAGAACTGCTGCAGCTGGTCGGTGTTTGTCATCTACAACAGGGCTTTAATGTTTACTGTGGCCTCCGTAATAAACACTGATGAACTCCAGACGCATCAGTGTTTCAGCAACTGGCTTCTGTAATGACAGAATAGTTGGAATGTGTAATGGCAGAAGCCACAGACAGATGACTGAAACATGCTAGACCCGGAGATGAGAGTCTCATCAAACAGTCCCACTCCATCATATGTCCTGAAATGAAGGAGACCGTCTAATCAAACATCATTTCCTTAAGAACTCCATCTGTCTGCGTACATTAGTGGCACCTCTGAAGTCATTTTTTCCTTATGAAATAGACACGTACAAACCAGCCTACCCTTAAAGGATTAGAGGATTTGGGATAAATATCCATACGGATTTGCCCTTTACGTCAGGTCGGATCAAAAAGGCTAGCTGACTGATGTCTTCTGAATTAGAATGCACACTATTGCAGGGTCTGCCAGCATCTCTGGGTTTGATCCGTGTCTTGTCTCCTGATGTCCGGGATATTGTGCTGTGTTCCGGAGAAAACAACTTGTGGATCCTTGTTGTTTCGCTTGTCTTGTTGCTTAGACACACCAGGCCATATATGAATATTCCCACACATTCATGAACCTGCTACATGCATTTTAGGATTCTTTATGTATGCATTTTATGGGCAACTGCAGACCATCTCTGAATTAAACACCAGGTCAAGCAATTAATATAATTTATAAGCTCTGTAATTGCCCTGTTAAGTTCACAAGTAACGCGGTGCATTTACATGTATTTTATGTACATATTTCGGGGCCAGGCACCACGTAACCCAAGCCCAGCACCCTCTGGGTTTCAGTGCGTGTTTCCTATTAAAACCGATCTGCTGTGTTTATGCAACGAGCTGTAGTTTTATAGCCCACTCAGCTATGGACTGAGCCCTCTGCCACTCTCACATTCTCAATTATTCACGTTCATGTTCATGCACACGGCGGAGCGTACATACGCAAACAAACGGTTTACAGCTAGATTTTGGTTTCTGTGTTGGATTAATGCAGTGCTACAGGTCAGCCCTCAGCAGCTGGGAGCGGATGGCAATTTTAGTGTCAGCGGATAGCAAGAGACCATTAATTCAGCTGTTCCTGCAGATGGCTGTGATGCAGTAGAGACCCACGTTAGTGAGTGGAGACCCACCCCAGAACCAGGACAGACGGTCTGGCATGTCCGGTCCTCATCCTCATTGGGCCCCAGCACCAGTAAGGCCCGTTGCTAAATGAAAATAATCCTCTTTGTGTCTTTATTAGCTCCTGTCATGTGCGGCCACACGTCCTGGATTAGACCTCCTCCTGCAACTGCAACTCCTCCTGCAAAAGCCCAGGCCTGGGGCTTCCAGTAGCACTGCTACACCACGCCGTTAATATAGCGGGCCTCTTCCTCTCTCTCTCTCTCTCTCTCTCTCTCTCTCTCTCTATACGGTTTTGGCAAGCAAGCGACACAAGTTTTTTTCAAAGCCTTTGTCTACCGCTTCCTCAAAGATTAGGATATTCAATGCTTGTCAGTTTCGTTTAGGGTGAATTTTGTTATTCTTATAACTTGTACAGAAGCTAGGAAGCATCTTTTGTCCCTCAAACAGAAGAACAGAGCTGTGGTCACACTGCTTGACTGGCAGGATCTTGGGTGTTGTGTGTCGGACTGTACTGGGGGCAGTGACCAAGGAGGCCAATTCCATCACAAGTGAAACATGCAGTGAAGTAACCACAGGAACCACAGTAACCACAGTAACCACAGCTGTTCATGAAAGCATAGCTGACACAAACAGTCTTAGGAATGGGGAAACATCACAGGTGTTTTCAGATATTGTACGGCATCTACAGAGCGGTATTCTGAGTTAGACTGGAGATATCACAGGTGTGTGTGTGTGTGTGTGTGTGTGTGTGAGAGAGGGGGGGGGGGGGCTCATGTGCAATTGTATGTACACATACTGTATGTGGGGGGGTGTTTTTCTCCTGAATGGCAGGCCTCTCCACTCTGGAAAAGGTGTTGGGGATTAACCTCTCCCCTGTGCTCCACAGAGCTCAGCTCTAGACAGCACCAGATTACTGGCAGAGCACAGAGGCTTGAGAGATATGTGTGTGTCTGTGTATGCGTGTGTGTGTGTGTATGTGTGTGTGTGTGTGTGCGTGCGTGTGTGTGTGTGTGTGTGTGTGTGTGTGTGTGTGTGTGTGTGTGTACACAGAGAGAGAAAGGTAATGAGAGGCAGAAACAGCAATAGATATGGTGACTTACAGTAAAAGAAAAAGCTTGTAGAAAAAAACATTTTAATTTTGTAGGTCTAATTTACTAACCCTAGGTCAAATTGTACATTACACAAACTATCTACTTTAACCTATAGAAGCATGTGTGTATTTTATTTTATGTGCATGTTCTTTCTTGGATATAAAATTTTTCACTGTTGCCAGTTTTTTTGTAGAAAATTCTCTCTGTATCTCTGTCTTTCTCTGTCTGTCTGTCTGTCTGTCTCTCTCTCTCTCTCTCGCTCTCTCTCTGTTTCTCTCTCTGTCTCTTCCGTGTCTCCTTAGAGTGGAGCATGCCCCAGACTAAAGCCCCTGCTGGGGTAATTCTCACTGTTCAGGTTACAGGTCAGCATTGCCCCTCTGGCTCTCTGCTGTAGGACCCCTCTGCCAAATGGAGCCCACAAACACCCCTCCTCCCCATTACACCCCCCCCACCCTCTCCTCCTCTCTCCTTCTATCTCCTCCTCCCCATTACACTCCCCCTCTGCCCACTCCCCACCCCCCACTCTCTCCCCCTCCTCTCTCCTCCTCCTCCGGGTCTCTAGATGCTCCTGTCAGATTCTCTCTCTCCCTCCTCCTCCTCTTATCCCTGTTAATGAGACCCACCTCCAGTGCTGCACATGTGGCCTTGCCATAATGCACCTGCATTTAATGCATCAATTTGTCTCCCTGATACGAATGTGTGTGTGTGTGTGTGTGTGTGTGTGTGGTGTGTGTGCGTGTATTTGTGTGTGTGTGTGTGTGTGTGTGCATGTGTGTATTTGTGTGTGTGTGTTTGTTTTTATGTATGTGTGAGTGTGTGTGTGTATGTATGTATCTATGAGAGAGTGTATGTGTGTGTGTGTGTGTGTGTGTGTATGTATGTAAGAGTATGTGTGTGTGTGTGTGTGTGTGTGTGTGTGTGTATGTGTGTACATATGTGTTGTTTTCAAGGATGAGAGGACTGCCCTAGTGCGTTTATGTGCATGTAAGAGCCTTCAGATGCAGAACCCACCTAACCCCTCTCAACTGTCTGTCTTTCTTCTCTTGTCTGTATGTCTTTCTTCTCTCATCTGTCTGTCTGTCTTTCTTCTCTCTGTTCTTCTCTCCATCCTGTTTCCACCCACATCATTTGGCGGCCTCTAAAAATTAAATAAATAAACCAGATTTTTCATGAAATGAAATATATATGAAAATAAATAAAATGCATTTTTATTTTGAAAAAGATTATCAGAACTGAATCTTAAGTTCTGAAATTGATAAATTAGTAGTTTAGTAATTAGTAATTAGCAATTAGTAAATTAGTAAAGGGCCATGGCCTTTTCTAGATGCTTCAGTTGATCCAGTCATAACACTTCTCACTCACACCAGACATGTTTTACACGTAGTCACTGCAACAGCTAAAAGGTGTGCAGAGGTTTAACCCTGTCTGAGAGGGAGGATGAGAGAGAGAGAGAGAGAGAGGGAGGGAGGGAGGGAAAGATGGATAGAGGGAAAGGGGGAGAAAGCAATATCCCCGCCTGTGCTCTCCTAACAGGGACTCAGGTGATGGTTCATAACAGGGACTCAGGTGATGGTTCAGCAGCACGGGCAGCTTCCAAATGAGTGTATGTGACAAAGACAAACACTCGCACGCTATCGCCATGACAAACAAAGAGTGATTTGGGGAGGGGGGTTTGCACAGCTCTGCAGTGTCGCCGTGGCATTACTGTCCCCGATCCTCCGGGCTGTACGGAGCGTGGGCGGCATGGCCTTAGTCTGTGCCTGTCCTCATCACACCCTGAAAGGCCTCTTTGATCCTATCAGGTTTTGAAATGATGAAATGGTTTGTGTGTGTGTGTGTGTGGGTTTGCATGTATGTGTGTGTGTGTGTGTGTGTGTGTGTGGGTTTGAAGGGGTAGCTGGTGGGGGTTGCGGGTACAGGGACAGATGTCCAGGCTGCACACGTCTCTTAGCGTCAAGTAACTGCCCTCCCACTGTCTCCCCTTCCCCCAACTTACACACACACACACACACACACACACACACACACACACACACACATTTTCCCTTCAGTTAGTAGCAGGGGCTGGCCCGTGGTCTCCATGGGCTGTGATCGCTGTGTTTAGCACCGTCTGTAGCAGTGTGGAGGAGGCGGAGACCCTCTGTCTCCAGGAGCTGCAGAAGCCTGTTGGCTCTAGGGTGGTGTGTCTAACCAGCCGCTCAAAAACCTGTTCTATAACAAAATGAAGGATCTCTGTACTCTGCTGTCTAATGGCGTCTATAAGTTATTTTCTTTGTTGCTTTGAGATGAGTAGTAAATTATGCTTTAATTTACTGTTGTTAAGAGTTTTAAAAGGAAAGGAACGTTTATCCTCAGGCCCCGTGCAGAAATCACAGATAAGTGGTGTCTCTTCAGCTTCATTAATACACGGTGACATGCTAAGACATGGAGCTGATCATTAACGTGGACTATGCTCAGTGTTCATATCTGATCATTAACACTATACTCAGTGTTCATATCTGATCATTAACACTATGCTCAGTGTTCATATCTGATCATTAACACTATGCTCAGTGTTCATATCTGATCATTAACACTATGCTCAGTGTTCATATCTGATCATTAACACTATGCTCAGTGTTTGTCAACATGACACTGTTCTGCAGTGCTTCCGTTATCATTGAAAACTGGCAAGATGCAGTGAAAGAGACTCTTGTAAAAGTGCAATCTTCTTCCTGGCCAGCTTCTGCTGCTCTTGCTGAGTGTCACCTCCAACTATTACTTCCTGTGTCACTTCCAACTATCACTTCCTGTGTCACTTCACTGGGCTTTCCAGCAGCTAAGAGCCTTTCCATTCTGTTGTTGTCTCACATAAATGATGAAGGGACAGACTTGATGTCTAGTTTGGCCTGGTCGGCTGTTTGGAGCGGAAGGATAGTGAGACGTCCCTTTGATGTCAGGCACAGACAACCTTATGTAAGATTCCTGCCTCTGAGCTGCAGTAATTGGATTGACATCACAAGGGAGCCACTCTTCACTGTGCTAAGAGGAAAAACACTGACGGCTTGATAGGAAATCTTTTTCATCTTTTATCCAATATTCTTCACCGTGTCTAATAATAGCTTTTAATAATCACTTGGATTTGGTTTTTAAATAAGCAATCACCTTTTGTTGATTACTTTGCTGGACCCATTTGGTGTTTGGATGATTCCCAGAGCCAGATGGGCTCAGTTTGGCCTTCCATGTCAAAGTGTTGGGTGTCCATGTCAAAATGGCCCTGGGCATCTGGTCTGGTCAAGGGTCATATGTATCAAAATTGTTCAAGAATCACCTTCTCCATCCATAAAGTGGAATCCTGTTAACATGTAAGACCGGCTAATCCTACATCAAGGGTAATAAATAACGATAATAATAAATAATAATATTAATGATGAATAATAAATGGAGGGGGTCCCACATGCCACAGGACAAACGTGTTTTTTTTTAAGTGAGAAGAGGAGTGGCCTGCCAACAGGCCCCAAGCTCACCATATGTCTGCAACACGTAATTATTGGTTCTATTGATCACCAGTGCGTTAGATTCCTACCTTTCAAATGTCTACCACCTGTTCACATTCATCAGCAAACACACAAAAGGCCTTGCATGCATCCACTGGCCACGATGGTGAACTATTATCACATCTTAGGTGAACCGCAGTGGACAGTGAGCATGTTGCTTTGAGTACACCTTGTTAATGGGGAAACAATTCTGCTGACGGATCACTGAAATGGCATTGGAATTGGTTCTTATGGCTTCAGCGGTCATCAGCAGAAACAGTAATCACTTGACATGTCAGCCATTTAGAGATGATGACTAAGCTCTGTTTAAATTCCAAATCAAGTTCTCACCAGAGTGAATATTCTACAGACTCTTGGGGCTTGTAGTACTGATTCTGCCATACGCCAGGATTTCACAACCACTGTTTAATAAGGCAATATTTTCCTGCTGTCAATGGAAGAGATTACATTATGTCACTAATGAGTCTCCTGGATGTCTATGTGTGAGTGTTTGCACTGGTGCTTGTTTGTGTATGACTGACTGATTAGTATGATATTAAGACCAGCTAGAGAGGCAGCGCCGGAATTTGACATCCTTCAAAGACGAGACCAGAATTTAGCCAGAATTTGACATCCCTCATTTACATAGAAACATCATTCTGGAACAGCCGAGGCCCGTAAAGACTCTAAACGCTCTGGTCTGCTTGATCACACTTGATGATAAACTTTTAATTAACACTCACTGACTTCCACATAGCATGTTAATCAGAACCTTGCTGCTCTGCAGAAAATGATCATGACACTCTGATAGCAACCCCAATATGGTTCATCTGTGAAACAGAGAGCAGACGTTTGGTCTGATCTAGGGTCAGGCCAACCCCAGTATGGTTCATCCATGGGACAGAGACCGAACATTTGGGATCTCTAGGATCAGGCCAACCTCTCATGAGCCAAGACAACACACATAAGAGAGGCCCGTGCAATGGTGAACAAGTGTCAGGCCAGTAGTAAAGGAGACTCTCAATGTGCCAATGTCTGCACTGCCAAATTGATTTTGAGAATTTTCTGTCTTGCCACTCAAGCAAATAGACTCGTTTTGTTACAGGCAGTCGTGTTGGGTTAACACGCAGGGGCCACGTGAAAACACTGGCAGGTTTTTTGCTTGGTGTTCCGCCGCTGATCAAGCTTAAAAATGAATGAAGCACTGGGGATGAGGAATTGATTTTGTGAAGCGGGTGGAGGGGGTTTGAGGATCGAGGGATTCATTAGCAATGCTGCTGATCAGAATGCAGCCGCGGTGGCTGGAGGAGGGGTAATTGAAGTGGACCGTGGTGCTGGCGGGTAGGATTACACTGGCTTCATTGTGAAGACAGAGAGAGAGAAAGGGAGAGAGGAAGAGAAGGAGAGGGCACTTCCCTTGAGGGTGGCACTCAAAGGTCGAGGGTCACAGGTTTAAGCCGCTTCCCCCAGGGCTTTATGGGTAATTGGCGGAGCCTAATCAAGCTCCAGGGAGCCTGTGAGGTTTGGAGCAGATGGGACGGGTCCGGTCCAGTCTTGGTTCAGAGGGATCACACCGTCCTTCGGTCCCACTCAGGAACTGCGGTGGAGTTTGCGAGATCATGAGATCAGGAGCACGTCCTCGTGCTGGATGTTGTGATCCCAGAGTGCCAAGCTGGTGTTTGATATGTTACACTGGAATTAATCTGAAATGAATCTGGAATGAATGCTGTTAGGGGACAACTTCATGTCTCCTCTCACGCTGGGACCAGTGAAAGTCACACAGGCCAACATCAGATTCCTGTTAAACTTTGGCCCATCTTACATCTGTCTCCTTCTTCATTCCTATCTATTTCTCGTTGAGTTGACTTGTCTGAAAATGTGTCAGATTGTGGATCGGTAAGAGACGATTTCATTCTCCCGGACTATGAGTGTGTAACCTTGTTTCCTGAAGAACAGGGGACATTAATTATTAGGAGATACCAGCTTCACAGTCGCATTTCTCAAAGCCAGAGTGTCATCAATCACTCAGGAGACCCTTTGCTCGGGCCCTCTTTTGTATTCCAACCAGCGGCGACGTGCTGCTATACTGACATTTAAAGTGATGGAAGCGGCACAGCCAGGCCTAGCTCTTATCCATCAGAGATGAAGGGAGGGGACGCCCTAAGGGTTAACATTAGAATCCATAAGGTCTGCTGTCCTGCCTCTTCATTAGAAAACACACACACACACACACACGCACACAGGCACACACGTGCACACACACATGTGCACACACACATGTGCGCGCAAGCAAACAAAGCTGCTTCATTTATCTCCCTCTCCACTGGGGTGACATTGTAGTGACATTAGCTCGGTAATTCAGGCCTAATGCTAGCACCTCCTCCCCACGGAGACGGGGCATACACACTTAGATATGGCACAGACACGCATTTATTTTCACTAGCTAGGAACAGTGAGGACCAGACAGCTATTTAAAACCTGGTAATGGCCACGTGGACATAACTTATTCTATTTGAAATAAACTGGGTGTTTGTGGAGAGATTTACTAACTGCTGATTCTAGTCATGGCTCTCATATTGTCGGTATCAGTCTGATACAGGAGCCCAGATAGGACAATGGCGTGTACATGTTTTTAGAGCACACAGCGGCCCAGTGAAGACGGGTCATTCTGATTGCGGTACACGGTGAAAAATAGCATTAAGCTCCTTCAGATTGTTAGACACTGGGTGCTATATTTTAGAACAGAGATACACATAAATGTACAGAATTCAAGGCTGGACACAGACTTTGTCTTTCTGTGAGAGTCCCAACAGCCTTGAGAAGTAAGTCCTCAGTAGAGGAGTAAAGCCTGATGCAAAAGTTATTAACAGGTGGACTTTGTACTTGTAGACAGTATTGGTATCCATTGTGTCTCATTAAACATCATTAAACGTGCAGCAAATTTTTTAGTTCTTTTCGTATTGGCTTCATTCTTCTGTAATATCCTCTAAAAGTTTTTGCATTGCAGTTTTTGACTGAAATTATGCTTCAGTCAGAACTGAAGGAACGATTTTCTGCATTCGAAATATGGTTTGTGTGTGTGTTTGTGCGCATGTGTGCTTGTGCATGTGTGTGTGTGTGTGTGTGCCCAAGTGTTTGTGAACATGTTTGTTTGTGTGTGTGTGTGTGTGTGTGTGTGTGTGTGTGTGTGTGTGTGTGTGTGTGTGTATGTGTGTGTGTACTGTATGTGTGTATGTGTGTGTGTGTGTGTGTGTGTGTGTGTGTGTGTGTGTGTGTATGTGTGTGTGTGGTGTGTGTGTGTGTGTGTGTGTGTGTGTGTGTGTGTGTGTGTGTGTGAGTGAGTGAGTGTGTGTGAGAGAGAGAGAGGGTGGAGGTGTCTAAAGTGGTAAAGATATGAAAGAGTAATGTGAATGCTACCAGTCTCTTTTCAGATGGTTATTTCTTTGTTAGAAGGTGAGAGGAGAAGGGAGGTGGTGGGTGTTTATGGCCTGTCCATTCTGGGTCTGCACCAGAGAGATACACCACTGACCTTGGGCCTGTGTGCACCGCATA
>NC_135220.1:21764171-21831671 GCF_052324685.1 Brachyhypopomus gauderio | reverse complement strand
CAAATGGAAAAACAGAGTTCCAGTCCTTTCCTTCTGCCTTCATAAACAACATAAATAAAACGAATAATAACATTTTTTACAGTCTGATCTCTGTTATAAAGTAACAGGAAAATCAGAAAGAATCAAGAAAGGAGCAGTGTTCTTTATTTAGAAACCCAAAGGATCTGTTGAGTAAGACGAGCTTATGAGTAGCACTGTGTAGGACGTTTGTGTGACAGACAAGCCCATAACAGGCAGTGTAAAAAGAGAGAGAAATGGAAAGAGATGGTGATGGAGACACGCGGAGAGGCAGTGAGACAGAGACAGAGGGGGTCTGCTCCACAGATGACGGATCTGTTTCATCATACGCTCTGCGGCGGGTCATGAAATAATCCGGCTATTTGCCTAACTGGCCTCTTCATTAGCATGTGTAAGCTGGGGAACAATAGAAGTGAAATAAGCCTATGTGATGGCAGTTTATAGTGCCTCACAGGCCGTAAGCTCGTTACACACACAGTAAGTCTGGAGAGAGGGGCTGGCCCAAAGGCCTTGCGCTGCAGCCCATAGGCTCAGCCTGGCAGGAGGCGGAGCCCCGTGAGCTATTGTGATGCCATTTCATTGATATGTATTGCCTGCTTCCATTTGAATCGGTGCATGTATGCATCCCGAATGTGGCTGATTGACGTGTCAGGGGAAACATATGTGCTATTCTGCTGTAGATAACCCACACCCCTTTAAGGGCATGTTAATGTTGGTTACAGTCTAGGGCCCGTGTTAATTGCCTGTAGGGGTTTTAATTGCGGTGGTGGTTAGTGAAGCGTGGATACTCACCGTGTCTGTCTGCGAGACTGCTTGAGTGTGTCGAGTGCCTGTCAGGGTCGCCCCACTGGGAGTTCCAGACCGGCGGGCCGGTAGAGGGGTGGTACTGGCTGCTTGCAATCCAGTGGACCTGGGTTGTGTAAGTGTGTGTGGGTGTGTGTGTGTGTGTGTGTGGGGGTGTGTGTGTGTGTGTGTGTGTGTGTGTGTGTGTGGGTGTGTGTGTGTGTGTGTGGGTGTGTGTGTGTGTGTGGGTGTGTGTGTGATAAGGCAGGCAGCAGTGGGGTGAATGACAGCTCTGTGATCATGCATTTTTGGGGATGTGAGGGGGATGTGGGGGATGGTTTGTCTGTATGCTGGGGGTGAAAATCCTCACCGTCCCGAGGGAGTTGGCGTGAAAGTGTAGACGCAGCATGTGTGTCTCACGCCGGCTTCAGGAGGACTGAACAGGGTTCGCACGCTCCAGTCTTTCTGCAACTGAGAATAAAAGCACTGCATGTATCAGCATAAAGTGTGTGTGTGTGTGTGTGTGTGTGTGTGTGTGTGTGTCCTTGCCCACACGTGTGTAGGTGGAGTTGGAGGTTGGAGATACAACTCTGTTGACCCGACTTACAATTGCACCAGTCAAACATTAAAGCGCTCTTGTTAAAGCGTCTGAATTTACAGCCTTCTAATGAAGGTTGGAAATAAATTTCAATGGCTGGTTGAATAATTGAGTTCATTTCTAGTAATGAATAATAATATGTAAATTTTGATTTAGAACACTTTAGTCACTGACTTGACGTGCAGAGATTGCACTAGTGTTATCTTCTACATCTTTGGTATTTTGGCAGTGGGAGACTTACAAAGTAATCAAGACCCTCGTACTTTCTGCTCATGGCTTGTTTAGATAGCTCAGTTAATGATTTCATCGGATTCTTCCTTTTGTTTATGTTTTCTCCTTGTCCGTGTTAGCGTGAATACAAAGTCTACTGCAATCTCTCTAAGATTCTTTGAAGTGCTAATTCCGTATCACCGCCACAGGCACGTTTCTGTGCGGCTTTTCCGTTCTGTCTGGTAGGCTGATTGTGAGAGGGGGGGTCTCCCCACAGACCTCAGGAGTCCTGCTCCATAACCGTGGTGATTCTCTCCCTGGGCAGGGTTTGTGTGTAGTTCACGCGGGGATGCCACACAGCGCAGCTCATTCCTCCGGTTCTGAGGAGTTTGGGGTGTTTTTACTGCTGGACACACCGGCTAAGATGCAAAGCACTTTGCAGCATTTCAACAATTTCTTCCGATGTGTCAGCATAAGAGATGAAGAGAGGGAGAGAGGGAGAGAGGTGTTCAGCAGAGATCACTGAATCAGAGGGAATGATGTGGTTCACCGTTTGAGTTCGTCTGGAGCTTGTGGTTCCAAATTACAGAGACAAAGGATGTCTTTCGTTTTTGAGCCCCTGGGTCAGGGTCAGGAGCTTAACCCCAGGACAATGCACTCTGACCCCCGCGTCTCGTCTCTCTGTTGGGCTCCGTTCCGTTCCAGCAAGCTTCTCGTCTGCAAGCTGTGATGTAGCAGAACGTGGTGTGACATTTATTTACTGAGATTGTCAGGAAGGCAGCAGTGATGCAGCTGTTGTTGACCAAGAAAGAATGTGTGAGTGAGAGGAAGACAGAGAGAAAGAGAGAGGGAGAGAGAAGAAAGGAGACAGAAGGGGAAAGAGAAAAGAGAGAAAGATTGAGACAGAGAATGAAAGGAGATGGAGGAAGGGAGAGAGAGCGAGGGAGGAGGTGAGAATGCGAAAGATAAATCCAAGGAGAAGGCTGAAGAAGAGACGTGTGTGTGTGTGTGTGTGTGGTGTTGATGCCCAGAGCTTGTGGATTTGTGGACTGCCGTGATATATGTGTGGAGAGCTAAAGTACACAGCTTGCCTCAGTATTAATGTGAGGGGTGTGCCACGTGTGTGTGTGGGGGGGGGGCAGGATTCAGCAAGGAGGAGAAATCAATTAGCCACTGAAGGTTAAAGGTGGTGTCACCGTGCAGACCCATGGTAAAGGGAAACTGGGCAGACCCTAATCGATTCCTCCCAAAGGGATGGAAAGAGGGACTCCAGGTGATGTTGCCTTCCCACTGAGGAGGTCCCAGAAAGGGAGACGATCCTGCCACCATGGGTGTCAGAGGTCAAACGGGTCCTGGATCAGTAGCACAGGCCTCAGTTAGCAGCGAGATGAGAAGCCCAGATTAACAGCCTTGAGAAAAGAGCCATTGATCACACTCATAATGGGGTAAAACCTCTCTGGTGTGTGCCAAGAGAGAGAAGGAGAGGGAAAGAAAGAAAAAAAAGTGGGAGAGAAAAAGAAACTTAACACGGTCTCTTCAAAGGCCTGAAACTGCAGGCAACTGCTGCATGTCTTGCTACAGCAGGAACAAAAGAACAGGAGACGTGGAGGACAGGGAGGGAACAGGAGACGCGGAGGACAGGGAGGGAACAGGAGACACGGAGGACAGGGAGGGAACGAGACACGGAGGACAGGGAGGGAACAGGAGACGAACTTCTCAGAGAGAATCCCAGTCTCAGAGAACATACCAGTCTCAGAGAGTATAAACAGTCTCAGAGAGTATCCCAGTCTCAGAGAACATACCAGTCTCAGAGAGTAAACAGTCTCAGAGAGTATCCCAGTCTCAGAGAACATACCAGTCTCAGAGAGTATGCCAGTCTCAGAGAGTATCCCAGTCTCAGAGAGTATGCCTAATGTTATTAGGTTGATATTAAAATATCAATCCACTGTTACTGTCTTATGTGTGACAGTTAAGATGATGGAATCATGGGTGAGGATGCCTGTGTGCTGAGTCTTACACACACACACACACACACACACACACACACACACACACACACACACACACACACACATACAGACTTTAGCCCACACAATAACAGTAGAGAAGAACTCTTTAGAAAATGCATCTGTTGTGATGCCATGTGTTCTGCAGAACCTGCATGTCAGCAAGGAGGAAGGATCCACTCATACTGATGCTTCCCCACGCCATTTAGGGCCTCTGGGTCAACACTGGCTGTGGAAGAGAACCTCATTGTATTTCCTTACATGTGTTTGTAGGAGTGCCTCTGTATGAGTGTCAGAACAGTACTGAAAGATGCATCATGTGAGAACAACCATGTGTGAACTGAATGACAAATAAAGAGAAGCAACTGGTTGTGGCTGTGGTGGTCGTCCACTCAGTTTGTGGGTATGTGTCAGTGTCCGTGGATCACAAATTCTAAACAAGATCTGCAGATAGGGCTGGAGAGAGAGAGAGAGAGAGAGAGAGAGAGAGAGAGAGAGAGAGAGAGAGAGAGAGAGAGAGAGAGAGAGAGAGAGTGTGTGTGTGTGTGTGTGTGTGTGTGTGTGTGTGTGTGTGTGTGTGAGATGGACACTCCACAGTCTGTCTGGCTCTCATCCTCAGTTTTGCTGCATGCCCAGAGATGCCTGCATGCAGAATAGATAATTCTAGAAGAAGCTCTAGAATATTTGCTCAACCAATAGTGAAGAAGATCCAGCTGGATTGTGTTGTGCAGTACAACCTCTCTGATCTGTGTGTGTGTGTGTGTGTGTGTGTGTGTGTGTCTCCTGTCTTTAGTTCCCCCTCAGATTGTGGTTCGTCCCCGGGACCAGATCGCAGCTCCAGGCCGCACTGTCACCTTCCTGTGTGGGACTAAGGGGAACCCCCCACCAGCTGTCTTCTGGCAAAAAGAGGGTAGCCAGGTAAAACATGACAAAGACACAAGGGAAAACCGCCTTGTGTGTAGTCAGACAGTCAGTGTGTGCAGTCAGACAGTCAGTGTGTGCAGTCAGACAGTATTTCCTCTATGTCCCGGGGAATAGGATACAAGTCCCCTGTGGATGTGAATAGTAGTGAACCCTGTACATACCACACATACCTACCTAATACCACAAACCTGATAAAGACTCATTTCTAAATTAGGCACAGTAAGACATTAACAACAATAACTGTAAATAAAACAGAACAATTATAACAATACACCAATTAAAGTAACGTGAAAGAGCTCTCCCTCTGTCTGTCTCTCTGTCTGTCTCACTTTCCCTGTCTCTCTCTTTCTAAAGTATTTCTGGTACTGAGGCACACACAGTGTGGACACAAAGGGACGATTAAGGTTCCAGGCAGGATGGCGTGAGATTTCATCACACTGCTCAGAGTGGCACGCAATTTAACTTATGAATTATTTACTGTATTTCTGGAATTTTCTAATATTTTTGTACTACGGTCAACCACAGGTACCTGCAACCATGGTCTGTGAAAATGGATACGAGAGGATGACTGTAGTCAGAAACTGACCATTTGTGAAATGTGTTCACATAGTTGCGTGTGTGTGTGTGTGTGTGTGTGTGTGTGTGTGTGTGTGTGTGTGTGTGTGTGTGTGTGCTGGATGAAGCATCTCTTCCTTCTGGCAGGGTCTCTTGGCAGGTCCAGGAAGAGTGTGAGTGTTGCTAGGGCAGTGTTAGATAAAGTTCAGCTGCCTCTATTCATAGATTAGGACAGAGGAGGAGCAGAAAGCCGGCCTACTATCGCTCCAACTGTCCGTGCCTTTGTGTGTGTCTCTCTCTCTGTCCCCTTCTGTTTCTCTCTCTATCCCTCTCTCTACCTCTCTCTCTCTCTCTACATCTTTCTCTGTCTCTCTCACTCTTTCTCTCTCTCTCCCACTCGATACCTTTCTCTCTCTCTCTCCCTCTCTCTCTCCCTCTCTCTATCCCTCTCTCTTTTTAAAGCATGTGTCATAAGTCAGAGATGGAGGTGGTACATCTACAAGGCTGGAGGTCATGAACTCCTTTATGACTAATCTTGTTCTCTGGGTTTATTTCTGCGGGGCATGTGTATGCATTCGTGTGTGTGTGTGTGTGTGTGTGTGTGTGTGTGTGTGGGTGTGGGTGTGTGTGTGTGTGCTCACGTAACAGGCAGCAGATCTACAGACTAAATCAAAGGGGTTTAGATTGACTACACACACATCCACGCTCTCAAACACATAAACACACACACACACACACACACACACACACACACACACACACACACACACACACACACACACACACACACACACACACACACACACACACACACACACACCTCCCTCAGCCTGTTCAGACAATGGGGCAGCTGTCAGTGTTGCTGCGTATTGCATGAGGAAGGATTCTGATCCTCAGGCCTTTGTGTGACTCTCACACCCTGCACGCCCTTAACCACCAATCGGGAGGCAGCTCTGCCATTGTTCTTTTATGTGTGTACTTAAATCTTCATGGTCAGGCAGAATTTATATCCAAACTACAACCACATGTATTGTTGTAGTATCTTTACAAATGCTAATCAACATTTAACTACCTTGTTCTTTATGTCGTATGGCAGATATATTATAGGACCTGAATGAAAACCTGAATGAAATAGGATAAAATTCATAACTGGTGTTAATGTGTATGTTCTTTAACTGATGTTGTTACTAGAGTATTTTAATGTAGTGTACAACTAGTGTAGTTTTATGTTCACCTTTACTAAATATAATCACATGCTTTCTGAAAGCGTTATTACTACACTACAGTGTTCAGTATTCAGTGGAGCACTGATTAATTCTACAAAGCCTAATCTGACAGATAAAAACATTTTTTTGGTACACTTTAGTAGATTGAGCGGCGACGTGTCCAGTGAGATGAGGGTGTGATGTTTATGGCAGTGGTTTGGGTACAGGGTGCGGTGTAATGATGTGGGGATGTGGTAATCCTGTTTGTAATGTGATTGGTGCATCTGCGCAGATCCTGCTCTTCCCCAGCCAACCGCCCTCGCAGTCAGGCCGCTTCTCTGTGTCGCTGAGCGGGGAGCTGACCATCAGTGATGTGCACAGCGAGGATTCTGGGTATTATATCTGCCAGGCTATCAGCGTGGCTGGGAGCGTTCTCACCAAAGCCTTACTGGAGGTAGAAGACGGTGGGTAACAGCATCGAAGCACCTGTTGTGTGTGTGTGTGTGTGTGTGTGTGTGTGTGTGTGTGTGTGTGTGCGTGTGTGCGTATGTGTGTGCGTGCGTGTGTGTGTCTGCGTGTGCGCGTATATGTGTGTGTGTGTGCGTATGTGTGTGTGTGGATGTGTGTGCGCGTGTGTATGTGTGTGTGCATGCGTGTGTGTGTGTGTGCGTGTGTGTGTGTATGTGTGTGTGTGTGTGTGCACGCATGTGTGTGCGTGTGCGTGTGTGTGTGTGTGTGCGCGCGTGCGTGTGTGCGTGCGTGCGTGTGTGTGTAAGACTCAGCACACAGGCATCCTCACCCATGATTCCATCATCTTAACTGTCACACATAGACAGTAACAGTGGATTGATATTTTAATATCAACCTAATAACATTAGGTTTCCAAGGCCATAAATGTAATTGCGTTATTTGTGCAAGACCTTATCACAGACATCTGAGATATATTTAATTTGCGTTTGAACAAACTGCCACATTGCTTATGTTCAACTCGTTTCCCTGAACCAAAAATAAATTAAAAACCAAAGCTGCCCCAAATTAAAATTTCCGCATCCCCAAACAAGCCAGCCGGAGGAGGCAGAGGAGCTGTAATCAGAAAGGACAAGCCGCCATTGCACTATGCAAATAACCCTGCAACATATGCCCACCCCCTGCTCCCCCATGACCAATAAACCGTTTATGCGTGCTTGCGTGTGTTTTCAGTGCCGCAACATTAAACCAAAACACACCGATCTATGCTAGAAGACCAAATGAATGTGTATGTGTGTGTTTCACATGCAGACGCACACACACATTTCAGTGTTTCAACAGTAATACAAAGCATATCTGTGTCGGACGTCTCAGTCCCCCCAGTCCTGCCAGTCCTCCATCGCTCTCTCTATCTTTCCTCCATCTCTTTCTCCATTTCTCACCCTCTGACCCTTGTCACCAAGGGTGAGCGTAATCTGAACAGCGGGAACACATTTCCTAGAGCTGACTGGTTCTGCCTGTCAGACAATAGTGATCCACTTCCTCATTCCACTCTGTGTTGGAGAACTTCTCCCTCTACTTCATTAAAAGATGCATCATGTCCTGAAGACCCTGTGCTGCTCCAGAACACGGGGACGGCGGCACTGTGATGCTCGCTAAGACCCCCAATGTAATGTTAGTTTAAGATCTCGACAGCAGAAGCTTCCAGTGCTTCTCTCATGGAAGTTTCTTCCATGGTAAGAGAGAAATGATTCATACCACACAGGTATTTTCCCATCCCTCCTTTCCTGTCTTCTGTTGGGAAAGAGACAGCAACACATACTGGAGAAACCGACGAGTGAATTATTTATTATGAACTTAGATCAACGGTGGGGTGTGTTGCTGATAAACAATCAGTAAATAATTGATTTAGAGAATCCATGTCAACTCTTCATGTTGCTGTCGGAGCAGTAGCACGCCTGCGTGGGTGGCTTGCATTTTAATGTACTTTCGAATATATGTAATATATACACAAACTGTATATAAACATACATAATATGCATATTACCATCTTGTAATGATAACAGTGGTAGTCACAATGTAACTCCAAGTCAACCACATTCTGTGAATCCAACCTGTTCGGTTGGGAAACCTGCTGTTGTGCTAATGGAACAGACAACAGGTAGAACTGAGAGGCAATTAGCAAGACCCCCCCTATAAAGGAGTAGTTCTGCAGGTGGTGACCACAGACCTTTTCTCTGTTCTCATCCTATCTGGTTGATGGACTTTTGCATTTTGTCAGTTCTCTCACCATAGAGGTAGCATGAGGCAGTGTCTACAACCCACAGAAGTTGCTCAGGTAGTGCAGCTCATCCAGGATGGCACATCAGTACAAGCTGTGTCTGTCAGCACAGTGTACAGAGCATGGAGCAGAAGCAACCCAGAAGCAGGACCGCTACCTCCTCCTTTGTGCAAGGAGGAACAGGAGGAGCAGTGTCAGAGCCCTGCAAAATGACCTCCAGCAGGCCACTAATATCCATGTTTCTCCATGAGGGTGGTATGAGGGCCCGACGTCCACAAGTGGGGCTTGTACTTACAGCCCAACACCATGCAGGGAGATTGGCATTTGCCAGAGAACACCAAGATTGGCAGATTCTCCATTGGCACCCTGTGCTCTTCACGGATGAGAGCAGGTTCACACTGAGCACATGTGACAGACATGACAGAGTCTGGAGACGCTGTGGAGAACGTTTTGCTACCTGCAACATCCTCCAGCATGACCGGTTTGGCAGTGGGTCAGTAATGGTGTGGGGAGGCATTTCTTGGGAGGGCCGCACAGACCTTCATGTGCTGGCCAGAGGTACCCTGACCAGGATGAGATCCTCAGATCCATTGTGAGACCATATGCTGGTGCAGTGGGCCCTGGGTTCCTTCTGATGCATGACAATGCTAGGCCTCGTGTGGCTGAAGTGTGTCAGCAGTTCCTGCATGATGAAGACATTGATGCTATGGATTGGCCTGCTCGTTCCCCAGACCTGAATCCAATCGAGCACATCTGGAACATCATGTCTCCTTCCATCCACCAATGCTACGTTGCACCACAGACTGTCCAGGAGTTGACTGATGCTTTAAACCAGGTCTGGGAGGAGATTCCTCAGGAGCCTCATCAGGAGCATGCCCAGGTGTTGTAGGGAGGTCATACAGGCACATGGAGGCCTCACACACTGCTGAGCCTCATTTTAACTTGTCTTGAGGAATTTCCACTGAAGTTGGGTCAGCCTGTCCTTTGAATTTTCACTTTAATTTTGCTTATGATTCCAAATCCAGACCTCCATGGGATAATAATTTTGATCATTTTTGTTATTTTGTTCACAATGCATTCCACGTAATAAATAAATATTTTCAACTGGAATATCTTATTCAATATTCATCTAGGATGTGTTATTTTAATACATATATGTGTGTGTGTGTGTGTGTGTGTGTGTGTGTGTGTGTGTGTGTGTGTGTGTGTGTGTGTGTGTGTGTGTGTGTGTGTGTGTGTTTGTGTGTGTGTGTGTGTTTGCTTGAATGCAGCTCCATCCGATCGCGTGCCACCCATCATCCGCCAAGGCCCAGCCAATCAGACGCTTGTCCCTGGAGCAGCCGCCCAACTGCAGTGCTACGTGATGGGAAACCCACTGCCCAGTGTCCAGTGGGAGCGAGATGGGCAAAGAATCCTGGGAAATGATGAACGCGTCAACCTAATGGAGAATGGCACTTTACAAATCATAGCCCTACAGGTACTCCAGAAGAGTGTATAGGTGTGAAAGTGTGTGTGTGTGTGTGTGTGTGTGTGTGTGTGTCTGCTATATGAATGCTTTATTCTTTAAAATGGTAATTTGCTAGCATATGGGACACTGGAGATCCCCTTTAGCACATTCAGTCTCATATTTAACTGTCTCATCTGACAGTCACCATATGTTACTGTGCAGTATCTGTAAACACCTGCCTGTGGTTCAGCTCTGTGGTTCGGCTCTGTGGTTCAGCTCTGTGGTTCAGCTCTGTGGTTCGGCTCTGTGGTTCAGCTCTGTGGTTCAGCTCTGTGGTTCGGCTCTGTGGTTCAGCTCTGTGGTTCGGCTCTGTGGTTCAGCTCTGTGGTTCAGCTCTGTGGTTCGGCTCTGTGGTTCGGCTCTGTGGTTCGGCTCTGTGGTTCGGCTCTGTGGTTCAGCTCTGTGGTTCGGCTCTGTGGTTCAGCTCTGTGGTTCAGCTCTGTGGTTCGGCTCTGTGGTTCAGCTCTGTGGTTCAGCTCTTCTCCAGTCTCCTGTTTGCGTCTCCTCATGCAGCATTTCTGCATGAGTCTCCCACGGTGACAGAAGGCACAGACAGAACACGTGCGAGGATGATGCACCAGTGTGGTCGATGGCGGGGTCAGCAGAGAGAGGTGTTGAAACTGACAGCAGGCAGGAGTGTTTAATATGTAGGGCTGCTATTAGAATCTGTTCAGCATGGTTTACGGGTGACCCTGCCTGTCGAGTGAGAGCAATGTACAAGAACGCTGATGATTATGATAGTAATGACTGTATATGTACTGTTGTCAGCTGTAGCACTGGCTTAATGGAATCTATTCCTCAGGGTGTCTGTGCGTGTGTGTCTCTGTGTGTGTGTGTGTGTGTGTGTGTGTGTGTGTGTGTGTGTGTGTGTGTGTGTGTGTGTGTGTGTGTGTGTGTGTGTGTGTGTTTGTGTGTGTGTGTGGGTGGATGCACATGTGCGTGTGCATTTGCATGGTGTGTGTGTGTGTGTGTGTGTGCTTCACCTGGGGGGCAGACACCACAATGAGCAGGGATGATGGGTTAATTGATTGCGGCCCAGAAAGATTAACGATCGCTGAGCCTTTAATTAAATGTTCACCCTGTTCTAGAGAGTAAGAGAGAGAGACACAGAGAGAGACACTGAGAGAGACACAGAGAGAGAGTGAGGTCATGTAATCTTTATGAGCTGCTGCACCCTATACTACCGTGATTTGTAATCTATGGTAACCAGTTTCCCTGACTGCTCTCTGTTCTGTAGAAACTACACATATATATCTGTGGTCTAGTCAGAATTCAAACAGATCTTAGAATTGCTGTGGATAATACAGATTATATTATGGTACTTGGCTTTTGGTAATTGTGTGCATATGTGTGTTTCTGTAACTGCGACATACACTACGTCTACTACATCCGTGAGGAAGAGTGCAGGGAAAGTGCTAACTCTAACCCTAGGGAGACTGAGGGACACTGAGGGACACTGAGGGCGAGTGTAGGAGACCACACTGACAGACTCAAACCCACAGAGAGAGAGAGATGACTGTGGCATGAGTCCAGTCTACCGGGAGGTCCAGCACAAGTGTGTTCTGTGCTCCTCTGTTCTGAAGAGCAGAGAGGCATAATGTGAGTGAGTGAGTGAGTGAGTGAGTGAGACCGTCGAGGAAGGACTAATATCCTCAACCTGGAAAGAACAGACATTGGAGATGGAGAGAAAGAGAGAGAAAAAGAGAGGAAAAGAGAGAGAAAACATAAAGTGAGGAAGGAACCTGGGAGATGGAGAACACTATCTCCCTGTTGCCGTTCCACTCATGAATTTTTAACCATGTGTGTAAAGTTCAGACCTGCAGAGTGTGAGTAATCATCGTACAGCCACTGAGCGTGCCCAGACCTCCGCCCAGGCAGGATCTGCCCATAGAGCTAACCAGTGTTAAAGTACAAGAGGTCTCAGGGAAACATCTCTCATACTATCACATTCTCATTCTCTCTGCTTCTCTTTCTCTTACTTTGTTTCTCTTTCTGTCTCTGTCTGTCTCTCTGTCATTCTCTCTTTCTCTCTCTGTCTCTCTCTCTGCCTCTATCACTATATCTGGCTCTGACAGCTCCGGCCAAAATCAGATACATTACCACATGCATCCGCATTGCTGAAGAATGCTGAAGTATTTTTAAATGTAAAAAGCTAAGATACACTGGGTGTGCATGTGTGTGTGTGCGTGTGTGCGCGTGTGTTTGTGTGTGTGTGTGTGTGTGTGTGTGTGTGTGTGTGTGTGAGAGAGAGAGAGAGAGAGAGAGAGAGACCTCAGAGGTATGAGTGGTTCCCCTGACCTGTCAGCACTATTGGATCTTTGTCAGAGAGAGAGATTGAGAGAGAGACAGAGAGGGAGAGAGAGAGAGAGAGAGAGAGAGAGAGAGAGAGAGATTGAGAGAGAGACATAGAGGGAGACAGACAGAGAGAAAGAAACAGAGAGGGAGACAGACAGAGGGAGATAGACAGAGAGAGAGAGAGAGAGAGTAGGGAGGTGGGGACTTGCTTAGTGTTCCACTGCTGTAAGCAGTTTCAGTCCTGATCTGGCACTTCAGTTTGGTCTACTGTACACCTCACCAGTAGTCCCCCAAGCCACACACACTCTTCCTCCTGCTCCTGACGCCATGTGAATGTACTTCCTGGTTGCTCACACACTCTGACCCAGACTTCTTCAACAACATTGCTAGCGATGACTCTGGGCCTCCTCCCCAAATCCTGATAATATACCCGTCAGGCTCCACTGAAGGTCAGGCTCCTGACTATGATGGTTTTATCAGAGAAAGATTTGTGAGGTGTGCTAAACTCGTTGACCTTATCAGACTGGTTCTCTTTACAGTGGAGATGTTTTTTGTCTGCTAGTCCATATTTTTAAAGTCGTTTATTTTAAAAGCTTCACCCTGTGTGGTCATGAAGATTACCATTACTTTGAAAATGAGGCGTATTTGACTCCATAATATTTATAGTGTTTGTACAAGTGGAGATGGGGCTCTTGATTTACACCGTGCTGTCTCGCCCCATCTGGGAGGAACATCCTATCAGAGCAGTGACCTTCATGGGCACAGGAGCTATGCTTGGTATGTGGTGTGGTGGTGGAGTGTAGGGTGGAGCAGATTGAGCTGATTGCTGCCACGCCTGTGAGGCTTTGAGAGGTAGTGTGTCCATGCAGTGGCTGACCCTGATCCTGCTGTTGCTAGGAAACCGACTCCGGGGTCTACACCTGCATTGCCTCCAGCGCAAGTGGCGAGACAACTTGGAGTGGAGTACTCACTGTGAAAGGTACGCACACACACACACACACAAACACACACACACACACATACACACACACACATACACACACAAATACACACACACACACACACACAAATATACACACAAACACACATACACACACACAAATACACACACACACACACACACACACATAACTATACACACAAATACACACACAAATATACACACAAATACACACACACACACACAAACAAACACACACACACACATACACACACAAATACACACACACACACACACACACAAATATACACACAAACACACATACACACACACAAATACACACACAAATACACACACACACACACACACATAACTATACACACAAATACACACACACACACACAAATATACACACAAATACACACACACACACAAACACACACACACACATACACACACACAAACACACACACACACACACACATACACACACACACACACACAAACACACACACACAAATATACACACAAATACACACACACACAAACACACACACACATACACACACAAATACACACACACATAACTATACACACAAATACACACACACACATATATACACACAAATACACACACACACACACACACAAATACACACACACATACACAAATACACACACAAATACACACACACACATAACTATACACACAAATACACACACACACAAATATACACACAAACACAAATACACACACACACACACACACACACACACACACATATACACACATACACACATGTACATATACACACTTACACACATACATGCATGCACACACACATGCGCACACTTTAATACTGCTGTTTTACCACTATAAATCCTTGTCACGTTTTAGGTAATGTGTTACCATGAGCGGTGCAATAGCTTCCCAAAAACACTGCCATTATCAGCACAGAATGGAAATACCTTAACTTGGTGCACTGCTATAATGGAAATATAACAGATGCATTTGTATCAAGTTTCTCCAAACAGATAAACCTTGGCCTTAACCTTTGGAAAACCTTTACAGAAAAAAGGAACTGAATGTAAAGAATGTCCACATAGAACAAAAGCGCTAATCTTTCATTGCATGTGCATGTGTGTGTGTGTGTGTGTGTGTGTGTGTGTGTGTGTGTGTGTGTGTGTGTGTGTGTGTGTGTGTGTGTGTGTGTGTGTGTGTGTGTGTGTGTGTGCGTGTGTGTGTGTGTGTCTGCAGAGAGCGGCGGCATGGCATTAGCCCCTGCATCAGAACCTTACCAACTACCTGGGCCGCCCCAGAAGCCCGTGGTAACGGATGTGACCCTGAACAGCGTAACTCTAACATGGCAACCCAATGCTCACGAGGGCGGAGCAGCCGTCACCTCGTACATCATCGAGGCCTTCAGGTAGAGATTGTGGCATCGAGCTCTTCTCCTGTATACATGTGAACAGGCACACACACACACACACACACACACACACACACACACACACACACAGCCCTCACAAATTCACTCACTTCCTTCTACATGCTCATTATTCACTACTCACTCCCTCTTGCATTCCAGGGTCTCTTTTCTCCCTTCCTCTCTCTCTCTCTCTCTCTCTCTCTCTCTCTCTCTCTCTCTCTATCTCTCTCTGCCCCCCTCTGCTGGGTATTAGCACCTCCCATGAGAGGCAGCTCTTGTGAGACATTTTTCATTTTTTATTAATTCAGTGTCAGTGTGTCACCGGGGCTGGTCAGGCGTGACAGACATGGGGAAGTGTAGCCCAGCCCTGTGGGTGCCCTATCCTTGACCCCCTATTCTCTCCCTCTCTCCCTCCATCCCCCTCTCCCTCCCTCCTTCTCTCATTCACTCCTATCTCTCTCTCTTTCTTTCACTCGTAGCTCAGATGCGTTTCAGAGTGATCTCTAACCCACGTGTAAGGCTCTCTCTCCCCATGGTTTTAATGTGTTAGGTTTGTTGAGTGTCGGAAGCCTTTAGCTGTACCCTGGACTATTAGACAGAGGGGGGACTGAAATGTGCCATGCTAATGAATTCAGACCCAGTCCGCCCGGACTGCTCTTTAGGCTATTGTAAGCCTGTTGAAATGGGGCTAGCTCTAATTACAGAGCTGAAATCCTGCGGGCTTCTCAGGGAGCTCACAGAGGGCGCGATGTAGACCAAGCAACAGCGAGAGCCACACTCACACACACACACACACACACACACACACACACACACACACACACACACACACAAAATATACAACACACACACACACAAAACATACAACACACACACACTAAACATACAGCACACAGACATGCTTTCTTGTTGTTTTTCACTGGTGTATATGCTGTATTCTGCTTTGTAATGTGTTATATTTGTTACCATTAAGTGTAGAATAGCAATGTCAGTTTGTGCAGCAGAAAATGGAATTAGATTAATTTGCGAATGCCACGCACACGCACGCACCCGCACACACACACACACACACACACACACACACACACACACACACACACACACACACACACACACACACACACACAATTCACTCAGTGTGTGGCCCCTTGGGCCGTGGTTTGCAATGCCACACGACCCGAAATTGATTCTTTATAGAGTGCTGTGGGGCTGAATGGAGTGTTTACAATAACATTTCCTTTCCTGAGGTGCTGTGGGAGAAAGGATAGAAGATGAGAAACAGACAGAGAGAGAGAGAGAGAGAGACAGAGAGAGAGGGAGGGAGAGGTTAAGAAAGGAAAGGAAGAGGGCTGTAGAGACGAGGTAGAGATGAGAAGAGGAGAGGAGAGAGGAGGGGAGAGAGGAAGGTAGAGGAGAGGGGAGGAGAGGAGAGGAGGAGAATAGAGGGGAGGAGAGGAGAGGAGAGGAGAGGAGGGGAGAGGAGGGGAGAGAGGAAGGTAGAGGAGAGGGGAGGAGAGGAGAGGAGGAGAATAGAGGGGAGGAGAGGAGGAGAGAGGAGAGAGGAGAAGTGGGCAGCAGAGCATCAGAACTTATTCATTTGCTGATGGCCAAAGTGCCCTTGGATTTACGGTCGCTATGTGGAGGTGCTCCAGGCTGAATATTTATGAGGCCCCCAGTGTTGCTGGTCCTACGTGCGTGTGCAGCTAGGCTGGGCGGGGGCTGCGTCTGCAATGGACCAGCCGCAGGGGGGAAACGGACCCGGGACGTAGCAGCCGCCCAAAGACACCGCATAACCACAGCCATGCGGAGGGAGGCGGAGGCAGGCAGGCCCTCTGGCCCGGTGCAGACTTTTAACATTCATCACTTCTTTTATGGGGTTGGGGGGAGTTGGGTGGGGGTCTATAATATGAATCCAATTACCGTTTCATGTGCGGGGGAAGAGATGTGTAGGCATGTGTGAAAGTTTTTCTGTGCAGTATTTAAACCACAACTGGAGAATCTTCTGTTTGAGTTGAGCCTATTCCCAGTTCTATTTATGAACATCCTCCACCTGTTAGACTGCTACACTTCCATCTGCTTTTCCACGCACATTTTAGTATCAGTGTGTGTGTGTGTAAGAACGAAGCCCCTTATCTACCACACATACTGTACAGGCTGTGCAGATACGTGATGCATTTATTATTTCCAGAGGGAAATTTGTTTTGTTCCCACAGGCTGTCCATGTACGTACAGTACAAAACAGCAAACTAGCCAGCAATGCACAACAGTCTACGCAAAAAGTAAAACAGTACTTAAGTACAAAAATGTAATGCAGGAAAAAAAATCTCACAGCCACCAAGATTACTCACCCCAATACCCAGCTACGATGACTCACCCCAATACCCAGCTACGATGACTCACCCCAATACCCAGTTATGATGACTCACCCCAATACCCAGCTATGATTACTCACCCCAATACCCAGCTACGATTACTCACCCCAATACCCAGATACGATGACTCACCCCAATACCCAGTTATGATGACTCACCCCAATACCCAGCTATGATTACTCACCCCAATACCCAGCTACGATGACTCACCCCAATACCCAGCTATGATTACTCACCCCAATACCCAGCTACGATTACTCACCCCAATACCCAGATACAGCCTGGGAATCTTTTACAAGTGCATTTTGTTCAAGGCGACTTAAACATATACGTAGCCTTTGAAGGCAGCAGTTTTAGTCCAATACTTAAAAGCTCAGCTGCATAATTTAGCAGGACCCTCTTGGAAGAGCGACCTGTAATTGTGCTTCTCATTTGCGGTTAGCCATCGTACTTGAGTCTGAAATAAGGATGTCATGATATAAAACATCACCTCACCACTTTAGCTGGCTGTGTTCATGACCCGTGTTCCTCCTGTTTTTTATAATTCTGACAAAGAAGCTATTTAGCCAGATAGGCTGCTTAGACCCTCTGTGTAAGGAACAGCAGAACTATGTTTATACAAGACTCTAGTTCTCTTTATAAACTCTAGACAAGATAAATTGTTGTCTTGGTATATAATCTTATAGGAGCACCGTACAGACATACAGTGACACAGTCTGTAAGCTCTTGCTGTGCACAGTCATCCTGTCTATGCCCTGTTCTCCAATGGTCATGTTTCTGGCCAAGGGGCCCCTGCTGACCAGATGTTATCTGGGAGGTCATCCCACACACACAGTAGTAACACAGAGATGGCAGGAGTGTACCACACACAGCAGTGACACAGGGAGGGCAGGAGTGTACCACACACAGCAGTGACGGAGAGGGCAGGAGTGTACCACACACAGCAGTGACACAGAGAGGGCAGGAGTGTACCACACACAGCAGTGACACAGAGAGGGCAGGAGTGTACCACACACAGCAGTGACACAGAGAGGGCAGGAGTGTACCACACACAGCAGTGACGGAGAGGGCAGGAGTGTACCACACACAGCAGTAACACAGAGAGGGCAGGAGTGTACCACACACAGCAGTGACGGAGAGGGCAGGAGTGTACCACACACAGCAGTAACACAGAGAGGGCAGGAGTGTACCACACACAGCAGTGACACAGAGAGGGCAGGAGTGTACCACACACAGCAGTGACACAGAGAGGGCCGGAGTGTACCACACACAGCACTGACACAGAGAGGGCAGGAGTGTACCACACACAGCAGTGATGGAGAGGGCAGGAGTGTACCACACACAGCAGTAACACAGAGAGGGCAGGAGTGTACCACACACAGCAGTGACACAGAGAGGGCAGGAGTGTACCACACACAGCAGTAACACAGAGAGGGCAGGAGTGTACCACACACAGCAGTGACACAGAGAGGGCAGGAGTGTACCACACACAGCAGTGACACAGAGAGGGCAGGAGTGTACCACACACAGCAGTAACACAGAGAGGGCAGGAGTGTACCACACACAGCAGTGACGGAGAGGGCAGGAGTGTACCACACACAGCAGTAACACAGAGAGGGCAGGAGTGTACCACACACAGCAGTGACGGAGAGGGCAGGAGTGTACCACACACAGCAGTAACACAGAGAGGGCAGGAGTGTACCACACACAGCAGTGACACAGAGAGGGCAGGAGTGTACCACACACAGCAGTGACACAGAGAGGGCCGGAGTGTACCACACACAGCACTGACACAGAGAGGGCAGGAGTGTACCACACACAGCAGTGATGGAGAGGGCAGGAGTGTACCACACACAGCAGTAACACAGAGAGGGCAGGAGTGTACCACACACAGCAGTGACACAGAGAGGGCAGGAGTGTACCACACACAGCAGTAACACAGAGAGGGCAGGAGTGTACCACACACAGCAGTGACACAGAGAGGGCAGGAGTGTACCACACACAGCAGTAACACAGAGAGGGCAGGAGTGTACCACACACAGCAGTGACACAGAGAGGGCAGGAGTGTACCACACACAGCAGTGACACAGAGAGGGCAGGAGTGTACCACACACAGCAGTAACACAGAGAGGGCAGGAGTGTACCACACACAGCAGTGACGGAGAGGGCAGGAGTGTACCACACACAGCAGTAACACAGAGAGGGCAGGAGTGTACCACACACAGCAGTGACGGAGAGGGCAGGAGTGTACCACACACAGCAGTGACACAGAGAGGGCAGGAGTGTACCACACACAGCAGTGACACAGAGAGGGCCGGAGTGTACCACACACAGCACTGACACAGAGAGGGCAGGAGTGTACCACACACAGCAGTGATGGAGAGGGCAGGAGTGTACCACACACAGCAGTAACACAGAGAGGGCAGGAGTGTACCACACACAGCAGTGACACAGAGAGGGCAGGAGTGTACCACACACAGCAGTAACACAGAGAGGGCAGGAGTGTACCACACACAGCAGTGACACAGAGAGGGCAGGAGTGTACCACACACAGCAGTGACACAGAGAGGGCCGGAGTGTACCACACACAGCAGTGACGGAGAGAGGGCAGGAGTGTACCACACACAGCAGTAACACAGAGAGGGCAGGAGTGTACCACACACAGCAGTGACACAGAGAGGGCAGGAGTGTACCACACACAGCAGTGACGGAGAGGGCAGGAGTGTACCACACACAGCAGTAACACAGAGAGGGCAGGAGTGTACCACACACAGCAGTGACACAGAGAGGGCAGGAGTGTACCACACACAGCAGTGACACAGAGAGGGCAGGAGTGTACCACACACAGCAGTGACACAGAGAGGGCAGGAGTGTACCACACACAGCAGTGACACAGAGAGGGCAGGAGTGTACCACACACAGCAGTGACGGAGAGGGCAGGAGTGTACCACACACAGCAGTAACACAGAGAGGGCAGGAGTGTACCACACACAGCAGTGACACAGAGAGGGCAGGAGTGTACCACACACAGCAGTGACACAGAGAGGGCAGGAGTGTACCACACACAGCAGTGACGGAGAGGGCAGGAGTGTACCACACACAGCAGTGACACAGAGAGGGCAGGAGTGTACCACACACAGCAGTGACACAGAGAGGGCCGGAGTGTACCACACACAGCAGTGACGGAGAGGGCAGGAGTGTACCACACACAGCAGTAACACAGAGAGGGCAGGAGTGTACCACACACAGCAGTGACACAGAGAGGGCAGGAGTGTACCACACACAGCAGTGATGGAGAGGGCAGGAGTGTACCACACACAGCAGTAACACAGAGAGGGCAGGAGTGTACCACACACAGCAGTGACACAGAGAGGGCAGGAGTGTACCACACACAGCAGTGACACAGAGAGGGCAGGAGTGTACCACACACAGCAGTGACACAGAGAGGGCAGGAGTGTACCACACACAGCAGTGACACAGAGAGGGCCGGAGTGTACCACACACAGCAGTGACGGAGAGGGCAGGGGTGTACCACACACAGCAGTAACACAGAGAGGGCAGGAGTGTACCACACACAGCAGTGACACAGAGAGGGCAGGAGTGTACCACACACAGCAGTGACGGAGAGGGCAGGAGTGTACCACACACAGCAGTGACACAGAGAGGGCAGGAGTGTACCACACACAGCAGTGACACAGAGAGGGCCGGAGTGTACCACACACAGCAGTGACGGAGAGGGCAGGAGTGTACCACACACAGCAGTAACACAGAGAGGGCAGGAGTGTACCACACACAGCAGTGACACAGAGAGGGCAGGAGTGTACCACACACAGCACTGACACAGAGAGGGCAGGAGTGTACCACACACAGCAGTGATGGAGAGGGCAGGAGTGTACCACACACAGCAGTAACACAGAGAGGGCAGGAGTGTACCACACACAGCAGTGACACAGAGAGGGCAGGAGTGTACCACACACAGCAGTAACACAGAGAGGGCAGGAGTGTACCACACACAGCAGTGACACAGAGAGGGCAGGAGTGTACCACACACAGCAGTGACACAGAGAGGGCCGGAGTGTACCACACACAGCAGTGACGGAGAGGGCAGGAGTGTACCACACACAGCAGTGACACAGAGAGGGCCGGAGTGTACCACACACAGCAGTGACACAGAGATGGCAGGAGTGTACCACACACAGCAGTGACACAGAGAGGGCAGGAGTGTACCACACACAGCAGTGATGGAGAGGGCAGGAGTGTACCACACACAGCAGTAACACAGAGAGGGCAGGAGTGTACCACACACAGCAGTGACACAGAGAGGGCAGGAGTGTACCACACACAGCAGTGACACAGAGAGGGCAGGAGTGTACCACACACAGCAGTGACACAGAGAGGGCAGGAGTGTACCACACACAGCAGTGACACAGAGAGGGCCGGAGTGTACCACACACAGCACTGACACAGAGAGGGCAGGAGTGTACCACACACAGCAGTGATGGAGAGGGCAGGAGTGTACCACACACAGCAGTAACACAGAGAGGGCAGGAGTGTACCACACACAGCAGTGACACAGAGAGGGCAGGAGTGTACCACACACAGCAGTAACACAGAGAGGGCAGGAGTGTACCACACACAGCAGTGACACAGAGAGGGCAGGAGTGTACCACACACAGCAGTGACACAGAGAGGGCCGGAGTGTACCACACACAGCAGTGACGGAGAGAGGGCAGGAGTGTACCACACACAGCAGTAACACAGAGAGGGCAGGAGTGTACCACACACAGCAGTGACACAGAGAGGGCAGGAGTGTACCACACACAGCAGTGACGGAGAGGGCAGGAGTGTACCACACACAGCAGTAACACAGAGAGGGCAGGAGTGTACCACACACAGCAGTGACACAGAGAGGGCAGGAGTGTACCACACACAGCAGTGACACAGAGAGGGCAGGAGTGTACCACACACAGCAGTGACACAGAGAGGGCAGGAGTGTACCACACACAGCAGTGACACAGAGAGGGCAGGAGTGTACCACACACAGCAGTGACACAGAGAGGGCCGGAGTTTACCACACACAGCAGTGACGGAGAGGGCAGGAGTGTACCACACACAGCAGTAACACAGAGAGGGCAGGAGTGTACCACACACAGCAGTGACACAGAGAGGGCAGGAGTGTACCACACACAGCAGTGACACAGAGAGGGCAGGAGTGTACCACACACAGCAGTGACGGAGAGGGCAGGAGTGTACCACACACAGCAGTGACACAGAGAGGGCAGGAGTGTACCACACACAGCAGTGACACAGAGAGGGCCGGAGTGTACCACACACAGCAGTGACGGAGAGGGCAGGAGTGTACCACACACAGCAGTAACACAGAGAGGGCAGGAGTGTACCACACACAGCAGTGACACAGAGAGGGCAGGAGTGTACCACACACAGCAGTGATGGAGAGGGCAGGAGTGTACCACACACAGCAGTAACACAGAGAGGGCAGGAGTGTACCACACACAGCAGTGACACAGAGAGGGCAGGAGTGTACCACACACAGCAGTGACACAGAGAGGGCAGGAGTGTACCACACACAGCAGTGACACAGAGAGGGCAGGAGTGTACCACACACAGCAGTGACACAGAGAGGGCCGGAGTGTACCACACACAGCAGTGACGGAGAGGGCAGGGGTGTACCACACACAGCAGTAACACAGAGAGGGCAGGAGTGTACCACACACAGCAGTGACACAGAGAGGGCAGGAGTGTACCACACACAGCAGTGACGGAGAGGGCAGGAGTGTACCACACACAGCAGTGACACAGAGAGGGCAGGAGTGTACCACACACAGCAGTGACACAGAGAGGGCCGGAGTGTACCACACACAGCAGTGACGGAGAGGGCAGGAGTGTACCACACACAGCAGTAACACAGAGAGGGCAGGAGTGTACCACACACAGCAGTGACACAGAGAGGGCAGGAGTGTACCACACACAGCACTGACACAGAGAGGGCAGGAGTGTACCACACACAGCAGTGATGGAGAGGGCAGGAGTGTACCACACACAGCAGTAACACAGAGAGGGCAGGAGTGTACCACACACAGCAGTGACACAGAGAGGGCAGGAGTGTACCACACACAGCAGTAACACAGAGAGGGCAGGAGTGTACCACACACAGCAGTGACACAGAGAGGGCAGGAGTGTACCACACACAGCAGTGACACAGAGAGGGCCGGAGTGTACCACACACAGCAGTGACGGAGAGGGCAGGAGTGTACCACACACAGCAGTGACACAGAGAGGGCCGGAGTGTACCACACACAGCAGTGACACAGAGATGGCAGGAGTGTACCACACACAGCAGTGACACAGAGAGGGCAGGAGTGTACCACACACAGCAGTGACGGAGAGGGCAGGAGTGTACCACACACAGCAGTGACGGAGAGGGCAGGAGTGTACCACACACAGCAGTAACACAGAGAGGGCAGGAGTGTACCACACACAGCAGTGACGGAGAGGGCAGGAGTGTACCACACACAGTGGCTCAGAGCTTTACACGTGTCACTGCTGAGGTCAAACTAGTCTGCCACAGACACACATATCCAGCCCACCCACACTGAAACTGGCCTCTAACTCGATTGTGCTAGCTACACCCTAATGCAGATTGTGTTAGTTATGCTCCAACCATAGACCTCTAACTCAGATTGTGTTATCTACGCTCTAACCATATACTTCTAACTAAATAATAAATACATGATAAAAAGAAATACATAATAATAAATACATTGTAAAATGTTACTTCACACACACACATGTATATCCATTGACTAATATATCTATTTATTCATATATTTATCTTATTCCGTGACCTTTGCTCATGCATGTAGCTTAGCCAGCTAAGAATAGCCCCTCTGTCATCAGACAGCTCATATCCAGGAACACAGCGGTGCCTTACCTCAGCATGGGCCTGCGTCCTTCAGCAGAGCATGTAATAGCGATCTCCAGGCTCACAGATGAACAACACTGACAGTTTCTGTTTGAACCCACACACACACACACACACACACACACACACACTTTCTATCATGCCGTTTCAGTAAATGACTAGGCAGTGTAGGAATGGATGAAGTGTGTGATTTTACACTCAGATGTCAGATGGGTGGCGTGTTACCTGTGTTCACATCTGAGACTGCCTCTCCTTCAGGGCTATCGGGTCTTTTTTGTGGTCCTGAATTGTCAGTGAGATTTAAAGCGTATTAATGGGCCCTTTTGGTGCTTCGGTTATTTAAGGGGCTCTATGTTTTGTCGTTCAGCCAATCAGCAGGCAGTACGTGGCAGACTGTGGCCGACCTGGTGAGACTTGAGAAGCACACGGTGGGCGGCCTCTCTCCTAACACCATCTACCTGTTCATCGTCCGTGCGGTCAACGCCTACGGCCTCAGCGACCCCAGTCCCATCTCGGAGCCCGTGCGCACACAGGGTGCGTATTGTCCTGAATTTTAAAGCTGAAATATGTCTTTGGCTCCTATAATTGATTCTATAACTCACGTGTGACTCATCAATATGAATATGAGTGTAGAAGCAGGCACTGAGCCCTCCATGGTGCCTTTCTGACGTGTGTTCAGATGTGAGTCCGACGGGGCAGGGTGTGGACCACAGACAGGTGCAGCGTGAGCTGGGGGAGGTGGTCGTGGACCTGCAGGAGCCGCTGCTGATGACGGGATCACGGGTCCAGCTGTCATGGACCGTGAGTGCTGACCACATCCGCCCTCTCGCTCCAAACCTCACATACGCTCACACATATCAGCAAGCCTACATGCCTCCTAACTATCATTATTGAGCAATGGATCATGAATATTGGCCTGCCCACAAGCCCACACGCACCGTCTGTACGGATAGAAAGAAAAGTAGGTTCTGGTGGGTTTTTTGTCAGATGTCTGACCCGAGGTGCGTCTCTCGGTCACAGGTTGATCGACAGTCCCAGTACATTCAGGGCTACCGGCTGTTGTACCGGCCCGTGGGAGGTTCCTGGCTCCAGCAGGATGTGAAGGCTGGCCCAGAACGCACTGCCGTCCTCGCCGACCTGCTGAAAGGCACAGAGTACGAGATCAAGATCAGGCCCTTCTTCAACGAGTTCCAGGGCATGGACAGCCACCTGCTGACCTTCCAAACACCTGAAGAGGGTGAGACTCAACTTCACAGGCTTCTTATCAGAAGCTTTTTAATATTAGATTAAATGTTAAGTTTGACAGAGGTGTCTTTAAACTCAAGAAGACCTTCTGAGAATCCCCAGTGAAACTAAATTGTTTTTTTTGTCTGTTGACAGTCCCCAGTGCCCCTCCTCAGGCCGTTACTGTGTCAACAGTCAAGCTCAGCAACAGCTCCGGCATCAGTGTTTCATGGCAACCTCCCCCTGCTGAGATGCAGAATGGCGTGATCCAGGAATACAAGGTAAGAGGGTCGGCTATTCAGGTACAAAACTCAATGGATCAGCCCAAAAGATCTTTAAGACTAAAATTGTTTAATTACAGCTTAACTTCCACACAACAAATACATTTTCTCTCTCATCTGTGATTACAAAATTGTATGGGATACTATCCCTCCGGGGACATTTTTACATACTAAAGCCCTAATCAGAAACTGCTCGCGAAAGCCACCTAACGTCTTTCTCAATGTTCATTGACCCGGGCTAACATCCTGACCCCTTTAACACGCCGATTCTGTAGCCTAAGTCCTTCTTACCACTGTGTGCTGGGCTTCTCAGATATGGTGCCTGGGAAATGACTCCCAGACACGCTACCACATTAACCAGACGGTGGACGGGAGTGTGCTGGCCACCGTGGTGCGAGGCCTCCTGCCCGGTGTGCTCTACCAGGTGGAGGTAGCGGCGGTGACGTCTGCAGGCGTGGGCGCCCGGAGCCAGCCGGTCTCCGTGACCATCAGTGAGTGTCTGCAGGAAAACCGAACATACCGGGTTTACTTTCTTAACTCATATTTATATTTAGATGCTGCACGTATGTAAATTCGTCTTTAAATGTAGATCACGAATGGCAGTTCTGATGATGTTGAGGGCCGGTGAATTTTAATCTCTTCTAACAGAGGGGTAATATATTCCAACTCAATTTGCCCATTATAATAACAAATTCACTAAGAAATATGAAGTCTGAGTCATATTCCCCTTTTATAACCAAGGCCTTCATTTTCCATGCAATGAGTTCAATTTCAGTTCTTGAGAACTGTGAATAGATCTGGTGACGATTAGGAGTACGTGTACGTTTAATCTGTGTTCTCGTTTGGACGGGACGTCAGGAGACAGTTACTTCCTGTCTTAGGTTTCCCTGAATTGAATCTTCATTGTAAAAAAATGTCACATCACTGTACAGAAAGACACTTACTAAAGGCTTTTGACATCACCAAAAGACTGTGATCATACATTTGACATTTCAGTTTTAACAAATCCAAATGACACAGCACAAGCTGTGTGTGGTCAGCACTCCACTGTGGTAGACAGGACTCTACATCACTGTTGTAGACAGGACTCTACCCCACTGCTGTAGACACGACTCTACCCCACTGTTGTAGACAGGACTCTACCCCACTGTTGTAGACAGGACTCTACCCCACTGTTGTAGACAGGACTCCACCCCACTGTTGTAGACAGGACTCTACCCCACTGCTGTAGACACGACTCTTCCCCACTGTTGTAGACAGGACTCTACCCCACTGTTGTAGACAGGTCTCTACCCCACTGTTGTAGACAGACTACATCACTGTTGTAGACAGGACTCTACCCCACTGCTGTAGACACGACTCTACCCCACTGTTGTAGACAGGACTCTACCCCACTGTTGTAGACAGGACTCCACCCCACTGTTGTAGACAGGACTCTACCCCACTGTTGTAGACAGGTCTCTACCCCACTGTTGTAGACAGACTCTACATCACTGTTGTAGACAGGACTCTACCCCACTGTTGTAGACAGGACTCTACCCCACTGTTGTAGACAGGACTCTACCCCACTGTTGTAGACAGGACTCTACATCACTGTTGTAGACAGGACTCTACCCCACTGCTGTAGACACGACTCTACCCCACTGTTGTAGACACGACTCTACCCCACTGTTGTAGACAGGACTCCACCCCACTGTTGTAGACAGGACTCTACCCCACTGTTGTAGACAGGTCTCTACCCCACTGTTGTAGACAGACTCTACATCACTGTTGTAGACAGGACTCTACCCCACTGTTGTAGACAGGACTCTACCCCACTGTTGTAGACAGGACTCTACCCCACTGTTGTAGACAGGACTCTACATCACTGTTGTAGACAGGACTCTACCCCACTGCTGTAGACACGACTCTACCCCACTGTTGTAGACACGACTCTACCCCACTGTTGTAGACAGGACTATGTAGACAGTCAGTGTACACAGTGCTACACTCCTTTGTAGCAGATGTTGTCTCAAGGTCCACTGGTTTCCCTTGAACTCAGAAGATCATTGATCTTGGCTAAATACAAAGTCCCCTGATCACCAAACTGACCACCACAGTCTGTGATGACTGTATAATAGTTGCTACCACTGCTCTTTGAGAGAGTACCTTTAGGGGCTAATTGTGGTAATAAATTACCCTGAAAGCAACCAGTCAATGATCAATCCTGAAAGATCATACACTGACCTATGAGTCATACTGGACAAGAGTGTAGAACTGTGAGTTGCCCGTTCATGGTTAACATGTTCAGGGAAAACTGAGGGAATTTTATTTGCAAACTTTCATGGCCTCCTCCATCTTGTCTGTACCAACAGAAATGCAAATATTATTATCTGCATGTTTTCTTTAAAATGGTTGTTGGTTTTGGTTCATGTTGCTGTGAAATAACATGAAACATGAAAAAATGCAATTTGATAAGAAAAGCACAGAGTATTTTTCTACTCCATTTTAGGCTCGCTTTTTGAATCTCTATCTTTCTCTTCCCCTTCTTTCTCTCTCTCTCTCTCTCTCTCTCTCAGAGTTACAAGCGGAGCAGCCTGAGGTATCAGCTGGGGGCGGTGCCTCAGATCAGAATGTGAGTCTTGCAGAGCAGATTACAGATGTGGTGAAGCAGCCCGCCTTCATCGCAGGCATTGGCGGAGCATGCTGGGTAATCCTCATGGGCTTCAGCGTGTGGATATACTGCAGACGCAAGAAGAGGAAGGAACTGAGTCACTACACAGCTTCATTTGCATACACACCTGCAGGTAGACACACCCCCACAAAAAATGTTAACGTTTGAGATAAATAACTCATTTAAAAAGCTCACCAAAATAGCCTACTAACCTAAAGAAGAGTTTATCATCTCTCCTGTCCTCCTTAGTTGGATTTCCTCATGGAGAAGGCTCGGGTCTGAACGGAAGGCAAGTGTCTCAGTACACAGTAAACAGTTAACACAGGACACCGTTAACACAATACACAGTTAAAGCTGTTAACTGAGCACCAAGACAATACTGCAGCTGAATGATCTCCCTGTCTTCTCCAGGCCTGGTGTGTTGGGTTCTAACATGGGGAACTACCCATGGCTGGCTGATTCCTGGCCCACCACAAACCTTGTTCATAATGGCAAAGACTCAGCCAATACCTGTAGCTCCAAACCTGACACAGCAGAGCGATACTACAACGGTAAGTAGGGGCTGCCTCAGAACTCAGCAGAAATATCTACCACTACTTCATCTACTGATAGCCCAAGGCACATGAGAATGTTTCTATAAGTCAGCTTGAAGAATCTCTTGGCTTTGAGCTTTAGTGTTTGTCATTGCTTGTCTTAATGTTTCGTTTGATACCATCTCTGAGCCGTTTCACCATTGCTCTTTAGAAGCTGGGATCTCCAACTACCTGAACCAGACTGAGAAGTACAGCACGGGCTCCACCGAGGGCCCCATCTACAGCACCATCGACCCCGCAGCAGAAGACCTGCACAGCTTCTCAGCCCAATACTCCCAGCACGCCGCGCCTTACGCCAGCACTCCCATCATGCCTTTCACTAACCCGGTGCCCTGCAGTCCTGACCAGGATGGTGGTCACTGGATGAACCAGCCAGGAACCTCCAATGTGCAGTATGCCCTGCCAGATCGCTCCAAGGCTGATAATGGTATTATTATAATATTTAGAATATAATAATAAGATATATTATTATTATTAAAAGTCTGAGGTGCCATGCTGAATCATTCACACTGATTCTCCATCTGCACTGCAGCTAAGCAGTCAAAGCAAAAGTCGATGGGGAAGGCAGTGAAGACTCCGTCTTTGAACTGGATGGAGCCTTTGCCTCCTCCACCCTCCCTTGGAGATTTAGAACACTATGAAGATGAGGATGAGGACGAGGAAGAACACATTGAGGAGATGGGGTAAGCCATTATGATGCTGTCCTCTGTACGTGCTACCAACAAATAAACACATTCATCTCTACTTTTTCCATTACAGTCTTAAGTTTACTCTAGGATTCATTTATAATATAAATCTGTAGTCTCACATAACATGCTATTTAGCCAAGGCTTATGCTACTCGATGCCCAGGAATATTATTCCCAGAGTTTAGAAATTGCTTTTTTTTTTTTTGGTAAAATGATATAAATATGCTATAATACCATGTTCTTAAATTACTTCTGCACAGGATAATAGTTACTATGGGCCTTTTTTTTCAAACTGCATTTCCATGTTTTGACGTTCAAACATTACGCTTATTGAATTTGCAGGGTCCAGTGTGTCAGCTGGCTGAAAATGTATGACAGGACAGCCTGTAATATGCTGACACAGCCTCAGAAAGCCTCTAACGCTCCATGCCTGTTCCAGGAAGCGCAGCTCCATTAGCAGTGCTGCTGGTGTGCTTTATTGGCCCGAAAGGGCTCTCTTTGGTGGCTAACAAAGTTAGCGGTGTGCTGCCTGCTCTGGCCTGCGGCCTGTGCCCTCCGCACGGTACCTTTGCCTCAAAGCCCGGGCGCGCTCCCGTCCCAATATCACATTACACTGTCGTTAGTGGGCAGAGGGGCCGTGCCAGTCACTGAACGTCATGAACGTGGGTGTGTGTGTATGTGTATGTGCTCAGTGATGACAGGTTAAACACACACTCATCGCTTTGCTCTCCCACTCCACCTGAATGGCTGCCCAGCGGGCCCGTGGAGGAAGTGAGGCGTATGACCTGCGGCCCGTTGAGTGGGCCTGACTCGCTCATCACCCAGGAGAGATGAGTGTGTCTGATAGCGCCAGCGCCAACCCCTCCCCTTCTCCCTCCAGCAGGCCCAGCCCGTAATGTCATTAGCTAGCAGCAGGTACGGCTCCTCTCGTGTTCCTTCCCCCGAGCAGAACAGGATCGTTCGGCGTGGTAGCACGCACAGCCGCTCCATCGCCCCGACCGCCCGCGCTAACTCGATTTCCATCGCTAGCCTACAGTGGAGTTCTCCAATTTGCGATGAACTTGAGGATAACTGGGACGACCTTTTGCGTGAGCCCTCTGGTACTGGAACATGGCTCTGGTTATTGCATTACCACCAAAGTGTTTCTCCTTCCTTTCATTTGGACTAACCTCATGGCTCTGGTACACAACAGTTCAGCAGCACAGTTGGAATAGCTGCCTGGCCCCATTTTCAACCAGTGTCAAAGATCCACCGAGCAGTGTGTGAACACCTTAGGGTACAGTCTGTGTATTAAGTATCCTCATCATTCCTGTGAGGATGCACTGCCCATCGCTGATGCCCCAAACCGCGTCGTTAACCAGGGGCCAGACTCCCTCAGTCCGCTCTGGCACCGTGAAACCTGATCCGCATGCCAGTAGTTAAACAGACAAAGGCAGCATACCACAGCACTTAACATCCTCCAAAAGTACAGTGATGTCATATCAAATACCATTCATGAAATCAGTTGTTTAAGTGTTTTAACTGCACACATCTGTTACCGCTCTCTAAAAGAAAGCAAAGATTAGAATGAGTGTGTAGCATGTGATGGACGGGAGTAGCGCGGAACGTTCCGGTTATGTCCCTCTCTCCGTCTGTACCCAGCTCTGACGAGGAGGACTGGTGTCCTCCACTCCCCGAGAGGACCTACCTCCTGGATGGCGTGTCGGAGGACGAGCCGCTACCCCCTCCCAGAGGAGAGGCCTCGTCCCCGGCCACCTCCTACAGCCACCAGTCCACGGCCACCCTCACGCCCTCGCCGAGGGAGGAGGGACGCCCCGGCCAGGACGCCGCACGCCTGCCCCACCTGGAACTGCCCCAGGCGGCACGGTGAGAAGTGCTTTCTTCCTACCCCTCTAGGAAAGGAGGGCTTGCCAACTGGAGCTAAACGTAGAAATATGGCCCTGGAGAGATATCGCAGGTGTGAGCCCGTGATACTCTCTTCACCTGTGTCTGTGCATCACAGCGGCCTGTGGAGAACTCCCTCCCCCTCTCCCGCTATGACACAGCACAACATTTGTTTTCTTTTTCTCCAGAGATGTTTTCACCACCGGCTCCTTAGTTCCTGCCTGGGAGACATGTGCCTTATGAATAATTGATCCCACAGCCAGTTCCTGTTTATTATAGCGACTGTTTCCTACTGTGAAACACAGGCTTTACTGACAACACAGTTGTTAAGTTTCTCAGCAGGTGGAAGTGTGCATTAAAACTGAGCACGTAGCGCGTTGAGCCTGACTGGTGCTCAGCTGACGTGTGTTTGTGCAGTGGAGGTGGAGCTGGAATTGAGCACTCGTGTTTTGATGTTGACAGCCGGTTGCCATGTGGACCAGTGCCCATTCCCCGGGCACCCAGCCCTCCCCTCACACAGTCCAACCAGAACCTGTCAGTCAAATCAGAGACTCCGGAGTGCAGCACACCGCAGCGGTCCGCAAACAGACGGGATATGAGCCAAGGAACAGGACAAGGCGCAGACAGTGTCAACAAACCAGGTGAGTGTGTGTGTGTGTGTGTGTGTGTGTGTGTACTTGTGAAATATCTTTGCTGTATTGCTTTTGAGGGCTATTGTCCAAAGATCAGTGTCAGTGCCAATGTCCCATTATGTAGGACGAACAAGATCAAGTGCAGAGGACATGCAGTCGCCCCCCAGCCTGAAGGCCAGGACGAAGAAGAAGACCTCAAAGAGCGGCCAGTACCGCCGAGACATCATTCAAGGAGGTGAGAACACCTAGAGTGTGTGTATATATATATATATATATATATATATATATATATATATATATATATATATATATATATATATATGTATGTGTGTGTGTGTGTGTGTGTGTGTGTGTGTGTGTGTGTGTGCGTGTGCGTATGAGTGTGTGTGAGTATGAGTGTGTCCCACCTTTTAGTTTTGTTAAGCCGTAGGTCATTTCTTCCCAGATCTGCCCCCTCCTCCTGAACCCCCACCTGAGGATGAGTTAGCCCAAGGCCCGGCTGCGGACCTTGAGAGTGGGCCGACAGCCTTGGACAGAGAGGGGAGTTCCATGTCCTCCATGGAAAGAAGAGATCAGAGCACACCCAACCGCAAGACCTCAGCTCACAGGAGGAAAGATGGTGAGGAGGCCGTCAGACGATGTCCATCTGTACGCCAAAGCCATGCATGTTTATTAGACACAGACGCTCTGCGAAGCTCAGCACCGTAGAGCTGATCCATGTCCTAAATTTGCCACTTCGCAGACGACGACTCGATTCCTTACAACAAGCCCAACTTCCTGTCACGTGGACAGATGTCCAGCAACTGCTCCACGACAGGAAGTTCTTCATCACGAGGGTCGACGGGATCTCGAGGTCATGGCAACAGCCGGAAGAGAAATGATGTAAGAAATTTAAAACCTGAAGATAATATCACAAAGAATACAAGCGCTCTGTAGAAGAGTGTGCCTTAGGATTCTGAGATAGGCTTGTTATTTTTACAAGATAGACACGGTCTTAACACTCAGGTATATGCATCAGTGAAGCGTCATTCACAGTTGATCCCACACATTGTAGACTCTCTCTCCCAACACTAATTCTTACCGTGAGTTCTTCTCACACATCTGTCAAAATATGAAAACGCTCAGTAATTGCTCTAGTTCATTCTCAGGATTGAGACAGAATTAGCTGAAGTTTCGATAAGCCCATCTAGAATGTAGAGCTGAGTTTTTTTTGGTGCTCACAAAAACGTGGCGTGGCCGCTCGCCCGTGGCCCTGGTGAATACCGCCGGGCTGAACCATCAGGCACCGTCTTCTTCTTTCTGGTTAAATAAATTAAGACATGGAAGTATGTTATGACCTTCCACACTTTAAGTGTTAAGTTTCTCTGAAAATCTTGATGTTCCATTTCAGATCTGTTAGTTTTCAATACTTAAATCATATGCAAAATTTATACGAAAATAAAAGTGGCAAAAGAAATGCTTTAATTCATATTTGTGAATGTGTATTACTATAACATAGCAATATACATTAGCACTATGTAATAACTTAGCAATAATTTAAATGTTACTATTTATTGTATGTATACTGTATACTATTACTATATACTATGGTTTCCATTAATGGTTTCTCAGTATTGTTTACTGCTAAACCACTAGTACATTGACTAAAGTGATTACTAACATTGGTTACTAAATCATGCTGGTTAACTGAATAGAAGCTTATTGTAGTGAAGGGTAATTGGTGAAGAACTCTAAGGCCAACACTCATTCACTTACTGCCTAGTTCCTAGCTGAATAGGTATTAATTAGTAAATGGCATTTTAAAGTGAAAAATCAAACTAAGATCCTGGGGCTGGCTGACCTCCGTGTCTCTGCTCCATATTGATGCTGTGGACAGGGACTCTGTGCTGGGCTTTGATCAGTAGTACAGGGAGGCCCAGGCCGCCAGAGGACACTCCCTCTCACCTATCACAGTCACCCTAAAGCCTTATGGATTCCACTATTTCAACATTTCTCTCCAAAGCAAAGGAGTCCTACCATGGGAAAAAAGATGGTACAGCCATCCCTTCCCCCTCACAGACCCCCTCTGTCTTCAGATCTCACCCCTCTCTCAAGTTACCCCTCTAGGAACTTTAAAAGCAGGTCACACAAAAAAGACCCGTGTGTTCCCCGGGGAGGTGGTCTCAGGTTACCCCCTTTCTCAACGCTGTCTTTCCAGCCGGACAGAGCGCCTGAAAAGGTGCTTGGTAGCTAGAGGCTGTGGCCCTGACAGGCCTCCAAGAAGGAGCTTGGTTTTAATGGTGTGGGATTCTCCCGGCTCTCACGCTGACCTGCCCCTCCAGATATGTGCTGAAGTTCGTAATCCATGAAGAATCTCCACAGCTGCTTCTCCGTTGGTTTTGCGGTTCAAAGGAAGATTAGAACCCACGGTTCTGTCTGGCCCAATTTTTGTGCAAGTGTGTTTTATGATGTAAAAATGATATTCATCCTTAATCCAAATCTTCTTAATCCAAATCTTTAATCTTTTTCCGTTTTTGTTCTTCTCAGGAGATGAGATAAGGGAATGCTGATAGACGTGGAAAAAAGATCAACAAACATCCCTCAGTTTCTTATTAAAAAGCAGATTTGTTGAACACAGACCCATCGACTGCCTCACATGCAAATCATGGATTTTTTTTTATTTTGTTATTATTATTATTGTTATTTATGACTCTCGTGGGGCCATTTTTAATCCCATTGTCACTGTAAATAGTCTTTTCTTTAAGGTTTTTACATGGGGTCCAGATACAGGGAAAGAAGAAATATATTGTATTTATAAGAAAAGAAGTAAAACATACTAAAAGGTACAATATAAAATCAACATTACGGTCTGAATGTGCCAACCTTTTTTTGTACAAATGTATACAGTATGTTTTTTTTGAACGCATAAATAATATTGCACTCTTGTCGTGTTGGAGAGAACAGAAGATACAAAGCACAATGTGTGTTGTGGACCAGTCCGCCGTGTGGGCCCCTGCCAGCCCGGGATACAGCTAGCTTTGACTCCCCCGTACGCCGTTTGAGGGTCTCTGCTGTGGTCACAAGAGAATGTGGCACGAGTGTGTCCTTTGACACCCGTTATGGAAGACTGTGCCCATAGGGGTTTTTTTTTTTCTTCTTTTTTTTTTTTTTGGACGCGTGCTTCAAAGACAGTGTGTGAAAATGTGTTCTGATCGACAACACCGAAAAAGATAAACAAAGCTATCTGTTCTAACGGCGAACTTTTTGGTAGTCCTTGTTGTTTTGTAAAAACTCAATAAAAGAACCCATTTGGTGAACCATGTGGAGATTGTGCCTCCGTAAAAGAGTTTTTTGTTGGTTCTGATGTTTGTGCGGAGCATAGTTTAGGAGAATATTAGCAGGGAATAACAGGGAAGAAAGTGTGTCGGAGAGCAGCGTCTGTGTTGAGAGACAATAGAAGGAAAACAAGCTGTGAGTGAAAGTTTAAAAGCACAGGGAGGGAGACTCAGCTGAAGGCGTGAGACACCAGCCCTGAGGTGACGGGCTGAGAGATGTGTGGTGTGAAAGCAGAGAACCTTCTCACCGCCCAGGCCTGAGTCTGTGCTCTCTCGCAGGGTTATGGTGAGCACTCCGTTTAGAATCTTAGTCTTCGGCTGTTAAATAAAAATAAAGACTTACTGGGCCGTTGAACCAAGGATTGGTCTGCGTCCAATCATATCAGCTCCTGGCTGCAATGTGGGACAGATGTCTTAACTCCCTGTGATTCTGCTTACCCATGAGCTATCTGGCCATCATGGCATATGTGTAGGCAGACGCATGCAAAGTCTTGACCTTTATAAACCTATTTCAGATTCAAGCACTCACTCACACACACGCACACAGTCTCCTCCCTGACCATAAATCACAAGCTCATTCATTAGTTGTGTGTGGGGGGGGGAATCCGCCCATCAGGGCCAGAGGGGAGAAGCGAGCAGTCAAAATACAGCACTCCAATTTCCATGTTAATTGCCCAGCCGAAAGATAGATGCTTTTGACTTTATTGTTCGTTTAATGCATGCAAAGTGCATGCGATTGCAGCATTAACACTAGAGAACTTGTTCCGGGGTTAAACATACATTTGGACATTTGACAAGTTTTATGATAAACAAAGGGTTAAATCGATGAGCAATCAAAGGCCAGGAGGAAGAGGAGGAGGAGGAGGAGCAGGTCTTCACCTGCCTGCCTACAGGAGTACTGCTTACAGGATTTAGCTCCCAACCCATTCCAGCTCAGTCAGACTACACACATCTACACTGGTCCAACAGGTCCACTTCAAGCACTTGTGTGACAAATTCTCTTGAATTCAGTTCAAATTCTAGAATTATCCTCAGATCACTGGTCTTTCACAACCAGTGAACCAGGCAATTCACACCAGAATTTTCAACCCAAACACGATTCTAGATTTGCACCGTTCCAGAGTTCTAGTTGGTCACTGCAGCTGTGGGAGGTCTCGTGTTGGTGCCAAGGCCTCAGAAGGACACTTGAATTTAATCCTTTCTGGGGCAGACAAGGGTCACAGAGGTCCAGCTGACGGCTGCGTCCCACAGGCCCTTTCACCCGCGTCCCCCTCCCCCCCGGGTAAGCCACCCCACCCCCACCCCCGAGCCCACGCTCAACTGCACACACTTTCACAGACAGGAGCTTCATTTTAATTTACGGAGGTGACAGATATAGAGGCCGGAGATGATTGCACAGGTGTTGTGCAATAATGACCATTTAGCTTCAGCTTATTACGTCCATGTGTTCTGTATTCATGACAACATGCCACTTCAACAGAACTACTTTGCAGCCGTGTCTGTTCAGACGCTCATCTCCAAAATGATCAGAAAACATGTCAACACACTATCGTCTCTATCAGAAGCTCTGTGTCAGACTCAAAAATTGTGTCCAAAGTATTTATGAGGTCAAACAATTTTTTTGTGGTGTAATCCCTGAGGTCTAACGGCTGTGTTACTGTGTGTGTGTGTGTGTGTGTGTGTGTGTGTGTGTGTGTGTGTGTGTGTGTGTGTGTGTGTGTGTGATGTATCAAGATGACGTTGCATGGCAAAGTGGGACAATAGATTACCAGCAGGCTATAAAAAGATGTATTTTTGGCCACATATGCACGGTACCATAGGTCCTCATGGCACACGAGTGTGTGTGTGTGTGTGTGTGTGTGTGTGTGTGTGTGTGTGTGTGTGTAAGGGGGAGGTGTCATCCTGTGCCAAACATATGGCCATGGACAGTGAATGAAGGGGACTGAGGATAATCCCCCAGCAGTCATGGCATGGTCACGTGTGTGTGTGTGTGTGTGTGTGTGTGTGTGTGTGTGTGTGTGTGTGTGTGTGTGTGTGTGTGTGTGTACCGTATGTGTCAGACATGTGCCAGTATTGTATGATCTGATGCTGAGTGTTTGTAGGAAGGATTGGGGTCCTGGAGTAACGTTCGCCGCATCTAAGCTCAGTCCACACACTCCCGAACTCACGCAATCAGACCCAAACACCCCACAACTGCACACACATCAGCCTCACAGGCCATGCTAAGTCTGGTTTGATAAGAGAGGAAACCAGCCAACCTCTGCTATCACCAAAGCACAGTTTATTTATATTAGCAAAGGCTTTAGCAGGAGCAGTGGAATTAGTAAAAATATGTAAAATAACATTTTAATAAAGCAACCTATAAAATACACGATAGAAGAAGAGATAAGTCATATTAATGTAAGATAATGCTCTATCTACTGAGATAATGCTCTATCCTCAATTTTAACAACTTCCTCTCATTTTGCATCAAATCTCAACTGACATCCATGTCCTTTCGATCTTAATTGCTACATTTTTGTTAATGCTTAATAGACAACTACATTTATCAAAATATTGAAAAGAAATTCTTATTTTAAAAATTTGTATAATATTTTCTGTGCTTTTCAGATGACCATTACATAACAGTGTGCATGATACTGGTCATTAAATAAAAGTATGTACATGTCCTCTTAAAACACAGAATGCTTTTCTTCATTTCAGTGTGGGATAACTGTAAGCATGCTGAAATACACTGCAAAACATAGTATTCTTCTATTCTTAACTAACCTTCCTAAAAAAAGTCTTCATGACCACAATTCAGGTAGAGAAGCTGCCAAAAGGGATTTTGGGAATCGTAGTTCCTGAAAAAGCCACTGATCTAGATCAGGGCTGGGGTAGGTGTCAGGGCTGGGGTAGGTGTTAGGGCTGGGGTAGGTGTCAGGACTGGGGTAGGTGTCAGGACTGGGGTAGGTGTCAGGGCTGTGGTAGGTGTCAGGGCTGGGGTAGGTGTCAGGGCTGGGGTAGATGTCTGGGCTGGGGTAGATGTCTGGGCTGGGGTAGATGTCTGGGCTGGGGTAGGTGTCAGGGCTGGGGTAGATGTCAGCGCTGGGGTAGGTGTCAGGACTGTGGTAGGTGTCAGGGCTGGGGTAGGTGTCAGGGCTGTGGTAGGTGTCAGGGCTGGGGTAGGTGTCAGGGCTAGGGTAGATGTCTGGGCTGGGGTAGATGTCTGGGCTGGGGTAGGACTCAGCGCTGGGGTAGGTGTCAGGGCTGTGGTAGGTGTCAGGGCTGGGGTAGGTGTTAGGGCTGGGGTAGGTGTCAGGGCTGGGGTAGGACTCAGCGCTGGGGTAGGTGTCAGGGCTGGGGTAGATGTCAGGGCTGGGGTAGGTGTCAGGGCTGGGGTAGGTGTCAGGGCTGGGGTAGATGTCTGGGCTGGGGTAGGACTCAGCGCTGGGGTAGGTGTCAGGGCTGGGGTAGGTGTCAGGGCTGGGGTAGGTGTCAGGGCTGGGGTAGATGTCTGGGCTGGGGTAGATGTCTGGGCTGGGGTAGGACTCAGCGCTGGGGTAGGTGTCAGGGCTGGGGTAGGTGTCAGGGCTGGGGTAGGACTCAGCGCTGGGGTAGATGTCTGGGCTGGGGTAGATGTCTGGGCTGGGGTAGGACTCAGCGCTGGGGTAGGTGTCAGGGCTGGGGTAGGTGTCAGGGTCGGTGGTGGGCGCTGCTGTGTCAGACTGGGAAGGCGCGCTGAATTACCGCCTCGAGGTTCTTAGCTGAACGCTCGGCCGGCTGTTTGGGATCTCTCCCCATGGCTCAGTTCTCCCATGCCTGGAGGAAGCTGCAGGTTCTCTGGCCTGTCTGGAGGCTCGTAGCTGGGCCTCCATCTCCTCCACCCAGGCTGTGCTCCAGTCCCACCCACGCTGGGCATCCACCTCCCTGAAACAGTCCCGCGGGGGGAGCAGCATGCTGAGGGGAGACGCTGGTGGAGAGAAATCTGGTGTCACACACACACACACACACACACACACACACACACACACACACACACACACACACACACACACACGGTTTGATAAAAGTAACACAAAAACAATAAAAACAAAGGTGCCTTAAGTCCTGTGCATGCAAAAGGACATTTAAAGAAATTAAGCAGATCGTCAACATCTCGTTCCTGTAAACCCCTACAGGCCATTTCATTTCACTGGGCGTACTCACTCAGAGAAGTGAAAAAAAAAACCAATCTGGTAAATGGGAGGAGAGCAGCTCACGTTGGGAAGACTGACTGGTTCGGCGGTACAGTAAGACCGCGGTACAGCCGGGGGTTAGACGCAAACTCAATATCCTAACACACCCCATTCTTCCCACAACCTCCTCTCTACAGATCCTTGAGCATTAGAGCCAATTGTAGACTAAATTATTACCTGTCTAATTAGCCATCTACTCTCCCTAAAGATTCTGCTAGCTACACAGTCTGGCAGCTGATGTAAGAATCTGTCAATACACTATGATTTCTGGGGATTAAAGGCAGATGTGTGGAAATATGGGTGATGGTAGTAATAACTGTAAACTGTAGCAGAGTTTGCAATAAAATATGCAAAAAGGAGTAGAAACTAGGGGTTAAACCTTAGTAGATACTCTGGAACAACATAAACTTGAAATGACCTACCTTACCCACAAATAACAAAAGCTGAGAAGACCACTCCATCTAGTGGACACTGAAGATAATTGCTATTTTCTATTATATTTTTTCTTATTCTAATTGTTGTATTGCAGCATTAGGACTGATTACCTCCATTTACACAGCAGGTCTAGAAAGGATTTAAGGCCTCGATATATTATACTGCGCCAAGATTCAGAGTAAATGTGCAGTAATAGTGGATGTCCTGCCTGATAACGATCCGCTCATGGGTTCCCCCGTCATGGCCAGAACCCGGGCGAAGTTTGCGTCGTTCATGAACGAGCCGTCTGAGGAGCTGATGATGCTCGTCCTTGCGCTCGGCACGTTTCCCTCAGAGACAGAGCCCCACCCGTTCCACAGCGAGCCCTCCCATTCGCTGTGGCAGGAAGAGGGCGTGCTCCTCAGCGCAACTCTCCGTAGCCCCATTGGCCGAGACTCCTGCTCGTCATCCAGGTCTCCCATCTCCCGGTCAAAGGGCCCACAAATGTACCCAAAAGTGTGTGTGGGCGAAAACGGGCGAGACAAAGAGGGCGATGTCTCCGATAGGGCTCTGAGGAGGAAGACACATATCTGATGAACATCTGGTGATTCACTGGGTTTAATTAGATCATTCATAGATGCCGTTTTCAAAGCATTAAATTTCTAATGCTTAATTAAGAGACCACTATCTGACCTGCGCAGCTCTGAATATATTTCACTTCCTTTGTCAATGCATAAATGCTTTCAATTACCTGCGGCTGACAGAGCACCTCACACTGACTGTCATACTCCACTAAAAAGCACTTAAAGCTGCCTGTAGACATTCTTTATGCCGTCTTTCTCTCTGCCACTCAGTAAAGAGTGGACTAACGAGGTCGAATTCATTAAGGATCATAGTCATATGGATGGATGGATGGATGGATGGATGGATGGATGGATGGATAATAAAGTCCCTCATCTGTGTCTGGTGCCTGTGTCCGTGTCGGTGTATGTGTGTCTCTGTGCCTGTGAGCTGAGCTGTGCTCCGGACTGAGTTCCACACACTGCTGGCCGGCATGCTGCTGCTCCTCCGTGGACAGGCAGAAGGAGGCGGTGGACAGCTGGCTGTAGGAGGCGCTGCGCTGGGAGGGGCAGCCTGTGGCCATAGTGTCCTGGCCCTGCAGAACTGACGCGGTGCACACAGACTGCAGAGAGGCGGTGTCCACCGTCAGCTTGGTGGAGCGGCTGGACCTGCGGACAGGTGATGATGTAATGTATCAATGTGACACTTTACCCAGCGATTAGCTGAGTGATTACTCAGCTTAGCCTGGTCAGAGCCAAGATCAAGGATGGCAACCTGTTTGTGGACATAGTCATTACTTTTCAAAGGCAGAACTGCCATCTATCTATACAGTGCTCCCTCATATCCCACGTCTACAGCCCCTTAACGATTGTATTTTTGGCTCTTAAGGGCAAGCTGGACAACATTCCTTGTGACTACAGTCCCTGTGACTACAGTCTGCATTTTAAAATCTGTTAAAAGTGCCTCTTGACCCGCTTTATTAAAATGGGCCACGAGATGAACGGACTTCCTGGCCCAGAGTGCAGAGGGAGCTGCGACTTCTTCTCCCATTACTGCCTGATGGCTCCATAATGCTGTCTCCAGAGGGCAGGAGTTCACTGCTCCATCACTGCTCCGTCAGTGTCTGCCGGGAGCCGGAGGCGATGGCAGCTATAATAATCCTCCACCCCTGCTGACGTGACCCGGGGGCGGAGTGCTGAGGCGTCTGAGCCGAGGCGAGTGGGAGGAGACCTTTGGACCACAGCCACGGTACAGAAATGCAGACTGTCAGTTGTGAGGGGCTCCTGCTCTGCTCCTGGACAGGTGTACGGTGAACAGCTGATTCTTCTCACACGCCAGCGTCCTGCTATTTCAGCAGGGGCTCCAGCAGGTTGCAGCACTGTGATGTGTGATGCAACGCGGCGGTAAGAGCGTGGAGGGGGCGATCGGTGGCCTGCTCACCCCTCCTCGGAGCTCACGCTCAGGCTGTCGTCCACGGGCAGCGGGGGCGGGCTGGCCATCACGTCTACCAGGTGCAGGGAGGCCGAGTAGTGGAGGATCTTGGGAGATGAGAAAGGCTTGGGCCACTCCGATACGCCACCTACAGGTCAGAGACGGGAAATCAAATCAGCTAACCTTTTACTGTATGTCATGCTATAGGTAGCAACTGATTAAATATATTAATGCATTGCTTGTGAAGATGGAAATGAAATGCAATAATTCCAGATATAATGTTTTGACAGAGACAGTAATCTAGAATCTAGAGTAGAGATGTTTAGAGTAGACATGTTTCAAGTAAACATGTTTAGAGTAGACATGTTTAACCATTTAAAATGTCACTAATACTAAAAACACATATAAAAATAATACAAATTACCAAGACAAAGTACAATACAATCTACAGCCTCAATTAAGAAGATAATCAGCACCTAATATAACTACTAATTAGCCCTCCCACCCAGTATGAACCTGAGGTGGCAACATGACAACAAACACTTGTCTTTTACATTACTGAATGAATGAAAAGTGGGTTTTAAGTAATGAGAGACAGTGTAAAAGCCCGTGAGGAGTGTGTAAATTCCGTGAGGAGTACATCCCATTGGGAAATTTAAATGAAAAGGCAGATTGTGTAAAAGTGGTTGCTTGACTAGGAAGACTACACTGCCCCCTGTAGGCAGACTGTATAGCACTGCACAGACTCTCAGGGCGTACTCACACTAGGCACCGTTTACTGGTTCCGTGCTGGGGCCCGGTTATCCCCCCTCCCCACTCCCCCTCTGGCCTGCACTCACACTGGCTTTATCAACCCGGCCCGAGCACGCTTACGTCATCACAACGTGACTTTATTTGGAATAAAAGCGCGTTCGCATAGGGCTGAACGATTTTGGAAAATAATCTAATTGCAATTTTTTATCTATAAATTGCGATTGCGATTTAAAATCGCGATTTTTTCCCACTGTTTTCAGAAAACTCTGTTTCAGCATTTTTTATACAGCTCAGATACAGGGTTGCCAACTTTTCAAGATCGCTTGGAGTGAGACTTGAACCTGGAGTGGGTGGCGAACGAAATTTGTTGAGCGGGGGGGGGGTGGGGGGTGGGGGATGGGGGGTGTATTATTATTATATCACGATCGATCGATCGCCTGTGGTTGGCGCCAGAGCGAACTAGTAACTTTTTAGTCTAAGACGCTCAATGCGTGAGAGATGGCAGCCCTGCAGGTATAGCAACTTGGCTAAAATATGTGCGTGAGGGCATTTGGTAGCGCATATCCAGTGTGTTTAACAAAGCCATGAAGCCGGGCTTGTTCACTATATTAACGGAGTTCATAGTTCTTTCACTATGAACTCCGTTACTGCCCGAGTTATTTCAGCGTGCCGCTTCCAATTATATCCATAAGAAGTTACACTTTCAAACGGTTCGGTCAGTGAACCCTGTCTGCTGGACCGCGGTCAAGCTATCCGCGCTTTTGCGATTCATCCACGCTTTAAATCGTATTGCGCCTATATGCGTGATTTTACGGTATTTCGCTGCTCACCGCATACTAAAGTTGTATAAGCGCAGAGAAACACTTTTGCGTATTTGAAGACGCAGCACTGGTCGTTGGCATTTTAGCCTTACAAATATCATACGAGGCTTTGTGGTGTTTTTTTTAATGCTGAAGGTTTGTAGTGTTTCCTCGCGTCGTAGCGACAGTAGCAAGGCATGTTTTGCAGGGTACCTGACGTTGAGCAGCATCTTTTTAAAAGCCAAAGTAATTTCACACAACTGATGTGCTGCCCCTCTTTGGTATTAGACTTTCAGTTGTGTCAGCTTCTGTCGAGCCTGAAGCCATTGTGCAACAAGTTAAGGTGCGCTGTGTTAACTTCACTTCTCCACCTCCCTGCCTCCTGCTCGAGTTTGCTCCGTTCGACCTCGGCTCGGCTCGCTCCCAAGTCACGTGACCAGTTTAAATCACAGCCTGTGCGATTAGAGAATCGCGTTTTAAAATATCGCGAGATTATCGCAAATGCAATTAATCATTCAGCCCTACGCTCGCACAACACTATGGAGTTCACGATTCTCTTTTTATTGTATTTTTGGAGTCATTTTGGGAGTGCAGAAACACGGTGCAAGCACAGATTTATCGATAATTTAACACAACAATTGTCTGATAATCGCTTTGCCGCCATGACTGTTTAACGTGAGCGTCGCATCACTGACATCATCACGGTTAACTGATCCGGGCCCGGCCAAACGAACCGTGCTTCGGCAGGGAACCGTGCCTGGGCCCGGATCACAGAGCCTAGTGTGAGTACGCCCTCAGTTATTCTGAACAAACACAGGGGTGCAGTATTGTGAATCTTAAACACCAGCATATAAAACTGAGCATTATAAGACAGTGATGATTTTGAAATTCCATCATTCCAAACATATTGCTAATTTGTTAATAAAGTGATTCAAAGCACCAATACCTTTGAGGCCAGTAGCACATGTGGTAAACAAATTAGGAGAAGATAGAATATAACAACTTGTACCTGGACGCTGGCTGTGCATGTGGGCCTGGCTGTTTGGGGCAGTACGAACCACCAAGGACTGCTGATGGACCGGTCTAAGAGGAGCACTCTTCACCGCATGGAGCTCTAGAGAAGGAGAGAGGGAGAGGAAGAGAGAGAGAGAGAGAGAGAGAGAGAGAGAGAGAGAGAGAGAGAGAGAAATAAATGGGAAGAAGGAGAGAGGGAGAGAGAGAGAGGAGAAGAAAGAGAGAGAGAGGGCCGGTGTACACAGGCATACATAACACATTTTTGAAGATAAAGTAGCCTACATTAAACAGTATCGTTAGTATAGTGTTGTTCGTATTGGTATAGTATTGTTAGTATTCGTATAGTATTGTTAGTATAGTGTTGGTCGTATTGGTATAGTATTGTTAGTATAGTGTTGTTCGTATTGGTATAGTATTGTTAGTATTAGTATAGTATTGTTTTTGGTTTTTTTGCATAGAACTCCTCTCACCTCGTTTACAGTTCTTTTCCCAGGATTCCTTTCGAACCCCCATAATGGGCTGTGCTGGGAGAGCCCGTTTCCATGGCACCACTGGTCCCGCCCTGGTAACGGGTGCCTTGGCGACAGGCTGAGTGATGCGTATGGTCTCCGGGCTCTGAGGTTGCGTGCTGCCGTGTGGCATTTTGGGACATCGAGCTGGACTGTTAAACGTCTTCAGCCCTTTGGCAGTCAGATCCACGTAGAAAGTACCATAGACTCCACGGTTGTCCTGCACGATGGGGACAGCTGACTCAGAGGCACCGGGCTCTTGCCTCGCCGTTACGGGTAGAGCTGTCAAAACAGGGCAAGACAGGCAAGATCTCGTCAAACCTCTCAACGCTAGTGTTCTCTCCAGTGATGATGTCTAGGAAAGAATTATTTTTTCACCTGAAGGACTTCAAACAAGCTAAGTATAAAGTCACATGACCTTACGTGGATTTATGTATTCAAGACAAGCGAGGAAAACACAGTAAAATTTTATTACAGTTTGGGACCATTTGGACAGAGACAGAGAAACATGAAGAGTGGGACATTGGGTCTTGCACAGAATACAGATTGGGAGGCGACTGAAACTGCCTGTGATGTAGCTGATGCCGTAAAGTAGATGACAAGCCGGGACTCACTGCTTGTCCTGAGGCCTGCCGTGTCCTGGCTCTGTGTCCACAGGCTGTGGGACGTCTCACTGATGGACGCGGGCTTCCACGCTCCAGAGATCCACGGGGAATCTGGCGCTGCCATTCTGACAACAACACCCATCCCACCACTGAAGACTGGCCAAAGGATCTCTGTTTGACATACTTACATGCTAACAAACTTTCAAAACATGACTCCAATCTAATTTCGCTATGACAGAGACCACAAAAACATTAAATATAAATGTTTAATATTAGAATGGCTCTAAAGGTTAGCTGACATTTGACCTGTATTTAAAAGAAACCATGTTTAATTACCTGTGCTTGATGATGAGGTCCTCATTAGTCAACTGGTATAAACCTAGAAGCGAATTTAACCTTAAACATTTACACTTAAAATATGAATAGAATGCTGCAGTAAAATGCAAATACTGGTGTTAACCTGCTGTTTTGTGTTGTCCTCCTCCCAAATCAGTGGGTCTCACGTGTTTCCGGTACAGACAAGCAGCTGTAATCATCAGCAGGCACCACAAGAGGGCGCCAACAGTGCCGATAAATACAGGCTCCCTCATTATCGCCAAAACATCCGAGAGACTTAGTGCACTTTTCTGATAAGGAGCTATTGCTTCCCTTGATTCTGAAACAACAGAGAGCACGAAAGGTAGATAATGACACTCATGGTTAATGAAATTAATCTTTAGGTTCCGTATATATCAGTATATCAGCTGACATGCTAAAGAGGGACGTGCATGGGTATACCTATGAGCAGTTTGTACGGGCTGCTCTGGGCTCCCACCCCGGCCCCGTTGACCGCTGCTACGCGGAGCGAGTACTGCCTGCCGGGCTTCAGGGGGCTGATCTCTAGGCTGTGTGTCCCACTGTTCACGGTCCAGTTGAGGAAGTGATGTTCTTCTTCATCTGCACACCAAACCTGACCCGGAACAAACACACAGCTTACTGGACACAGACTACAACCAGCACATTTGAGTTACCAGAGTGAGACAGATGAGTTTGGTAACACAGACATAACTCAGACAGGGCAGGCCATGATCCAGTCTGGAGAGCAACCACCTGGAAAAGTATCACTGATAAACTCAAGGGATGATGAAAGGGTCTCAGTAACCTAAATCACTAAAATGCATCGACCATGGACAACTGCCCAAGGCGCCTGACTTGAGCCCTAACCCAGTCCACACTGAACAACTGGTCTAGCTCTAAATAATAGGACACACATGACTTCTTCAGATCATAGGTAGGGTCTCTCTGTGTTGCTGTGTGTGTGTGTTGCTGTGTGTGTGTGTGTGTGTGTGTGTGTGTGTGTGTGTGTGTGTGTGTGTCTTACCTGGTATCCCTGAATGATCCCATTGTGAGCCTCATGAGGTGGTGGTTCCCAGCTCAGGTATGCTGTGTCATTACGGTCTGCAGGTACCGTTATGGACACTCCTTGAGGTGGAGCGCCTGGAACTGTGAAGATGGAGTATAACTACCACTGCAGACAAGCCCTGCAAAGCCAATCAGCACCATCCACTGTTGCTAAACACTGTTATCTAATACAACAACATTCTTCATTTTGTCTTGGCCTTTTTAGCTCCATATTGTATCAACGCCCTGGCCGGTGAGGGGCTCTACCTGTCTCTGGCACTCTCAGGTGCCGGGTATTGCTCTCTCTGCCGTACAGGTCACCGCCGTAGGGCCGCACTTTAAACTCGTACTTGTAGCCCCTCTTCAGGGGCCCTGCGCTGGCCTGCAGGGCGGGGCGGGACACTCTCTGAGCAGCCCAGTCTGACGTGGCAGGTAGGATGGAGCGATAGAGCACCTCGAAGCCCTCCAGGTAGAGGAGCTGGGGGGGTGCAGACTGCAGCTAACCAAGGGAGAAAGAGAACCGCGTTCACTATATCCCTCCAAAAACGCCTCCGCCATGTCTCACTAAATGAGGTAATAATAATAATAATAATAATAATATATTATAATATATTATAATAATAATATATATATAATAATAACCTTCCATATGACTTGTGAGAGGTTGGTGGCGGTCCTCAGGACGGTGACGTTCTCCAGGGTGACACGTAGAGCAGACAGCTCTCTGTGCAGATCCCTCTGCCTGCTGCTGGTTCCGTCTGCAGCACACACAGTCCAAACGGGTTCACTACACACGCACACGTCGACTCGAGTAAAAGCGAGGCCACCGGATAGGGTTCGTGACAACAGTAATCATATATCATAATAATCTTTTACCTTCCACAAACAGCTGAGCACTGGCTGTAGCAACACCTACAGCATTGGCCGCAGTGCAGGTGTAGCTGCCTGCGTCCTGCAACGTCACATAGTGGATCTGAAGACTGTGGTCTGGATTAACCAAATACCTAACACCATTATACAAGGTAAAAACAACACTCAGATACGGCTGCACCATAAAGCTCAACATTGAGAGAACATTAGAAATGTTTCCTGTGGTGTTTCCTATGGTGTTTCTTATGTCATTTCCTATGGTGTTTCCTATGGTATTTCCTATGGTGTTTCCTATGGTGTTTCCTATGGTATTTCCTATGGTGTGACCTATGGTATTTCAAAAAAGGGGCCTTGGGCCTGTGTTCCTGACCTGCCGTTGGGCAGAGGACCCTGGTCTCGGCTCCAGTCCACAGTGGGCATGGGGTCTCCCTGAGCCTGGCAGTGGAACTGTGCCGACTCCCCCAGCCTGACGGAGACATCCTGGGGCTCACGCAGCACCACCGGCTTCTCTGGAAGGACACAGCCTGTTTTACTCCACCCTCACCCACACTTTACTCCACCCTCACGCGTGTAGCTCCTTCAGCATGAACTGGAGTGCAGCGCTTCAATGGTGTCATTGACTGACCTTCCTCCATGCTCATGCAATGCACAGTTTACATTAGTCGTCCATAACACCTTCATCTGAGAGTCCTGCCCACAAAACCACCCCAGTGTTTCAGAGTCAGTGGTCATGCTGTGGGGGGGACAGTGTCCCACCCACTGACCCAGGCAGCAGCGGTCCCGAGGTGTGTGTGTGTCCAGGAACTGACCAATGAGACAAGTCTATAATTCTACACCTTCTACACCATAATGAAGCTGTGGGATGAAAATTCATAAGAATCATTAACATAGGGCTGCTAGTGTTCTGAATCATTACCATAGGGCTGCTTGTGTTCTAAGCACATAAACACATCCTGGCCTAATAACCAGATTTAAATATCAGTTCTTGGGTGGCCTAAGATACAGAGTACAATAGATGAATTTTCTAAAAAGAGTCTAAGGTCAGCATTTCTAATTCAGTGACTATTGAGTGCAAAATAGAATGTGAATTATTTTATTCAGAGTCACAGTTGTGATTGTAGGTTTTCTCTGTGCCTTTAGGACATTTGTTGAGATGCTGAGGTGTTTATAGTATTAGTAGTTTGTTTATGTATTGCTGGTGGTATCAGTGGTATTAATGAGATGATGATGATTATTATTATGATGAAGATGCTGATGATGAGGCTTACCCAGGACTGTTAACCTTGCTGCTCTGCTCTCTCTAACAGCAACGATGTTGGAAGCAACACACACGTAAACTCCCGAGTCCTCTCTACGAGCTGGAGCTATTATCAGCTTCCCACTCAGCTCCTGACCACCAGGATCAAAAGAAAGAAAGAAAGAAAGAAAGAAAAAAGGGAATAGATGGGAGGATGCTGAAGAAGCAGATGGGTCACATTCTTAACCGCGAGGTGCTCAAGGCTGATAGCGCTGCTTTGGTTCAGCAGTGTGGACACTACAGAACTATTTGGTATTAGCGCCCTCTACTGATAAATGCCAAAATCTGCCAAGGCCTCAGTAAATATCATATGATGCAGAAAATGTCAAATTATCACCGTGTAATGTTCATCTGAGGTATTGATGAGCACGCCGTCTTTCTTCCAGGTAATGTTGGGTTCAGGGTACCCTAGAGGCGAACTGCAGTTCATCACAGCCATCTCACCCTGGGCCACTTCAGTGTCACCCGGATGCATGCGAAACTCGTCACGCAGAGCTGCGAACCAGAACAACCTATCAGTCTCCTCGTTTCAGAGGAATATGGGTATTTGGAGGGCTTTTGACACAGCTGTCCTTGCGATAAGTGTAGTGGATGCTTCTCTACCAATCACCCAAAATGCAGTGCGGTTTCTAAGGGTGTGCAGATTAGTGTCTGACTGTCAGATTGTCTTTGGAAATGCAACATGTGGCCAAAAGGATACGAGTATTTGAGTTGTGATATAAGTGTTGACCTCTGATGCAGAGTTCACTAAAAAAGGACTTCTGTTCTGTAGCTTCTGGCCTAATGTACCCATGTCTGTGGACATCAGGGTGATGTCTCTGCCAGCCCTGTGGAATGCACCACTTTGTTTGAGCTGCAAACACAGTGTGCTGCTACAGCTCAATTAATGCACTGTTTGCTCAGGAAACAAACTTTGACATTTGACCTGGGCTCATTTCACTGTCTTCAGAGCTTCCGCAGCCGCTGAGCACCTCTGACCTCTGGTTTTAATACCCGTTTAAACAGTAATTAATGCTGCTTAAGATCATTGATTTGTGTCTTGTCTGATTAGGCAGATGAGCAAAGAAATGTCCTGGGAGCACGACCGCCCAGCGGGACACCACACGGGACACCACACGGGACACCACACAGGACACCACACGGGACACCACACGGGACACCACACAGGACACCATACGGCAGCCTCACGGACCGCATCACTACAATCACCTTTTGTGTTTCAGGGTTATTGTAAAACCCTTTTGTCTATAAGCCATTTATTTGCAGTGATTAATCATTTTTAAAGCAGAAAAAACACATAATCTGTGTCATGAGTAACAAATCCACGGGCGAAACATCACCTGCTATGCGCAGGGTGGCGTTGCGGCTGGTGGCCGTGCCCAGACTGCTGCGGGCCACACAGGTGTACACAGCCTCGTGGGCCTGGCTGCCCCTCCCGGGGGCGACCCTCAGGAAGAAGAGGCTGCCCTCGGGCAGGATGATGGGTCCTGACTGCCCCACAGTGCTTTGCAGTTCCAGGGGGACGCCGTTGCGAAGCCACTGGATGGAGGGTTTGGGGTTCCCCTCCGCCCGGCAGGACAACGTGGCTGGATTCCCCACCTGCACCATCACGTCCGCAGGGTGGTGTATGATACGCGGCAGCCCGTCATCCACACGCAGTCTGGAACCTGACAAACACAAGGGGAATCCTTTTACATTTGAGCGCAACTCATTGGCAAAGACAGGTGTCGCTTATCACTGTAGTGACTGTATGTATAAGAAATGATCAATACATCCACGTGGTATCCAGATACTAATGGCACATTTTCCAAACAGGATGTTTTCCGAGGTAGGATGTTGTCTCAGAGCACACACACTGTCACGTCAGCGAGGACCACAGCACAGCTCCTGATCTAGGGCTGTACTGGGTGGACGCTATCTGACATGCTTGCTGCTGAAGACCAGCCGGTGAGAAAAAGAGGGAAATGTTTCCTGCGTGGGCTGAGAAAACGGGGGATCAACACTGTGTTGTCCACACATGAAGAACAAAAGGGCTTTTACTAAACACAATCAGGAACCAGCAGGACATCCGTCACCTGTGCACAGAGACCCGGGAGCAGGAGTCAGTCACAGCTATTACTGGCTTGCTTACAATGGCCCTTTACACATACTTGCCAAAACACGCCAATCACATCATCAAGGGATGCTTGTCTGCCAAACAATGCAACACACTTTACTGAGTTTTGGAGTATAACCCTGGAAGCTATTATCTGGCAAAGCCCCTTAGAAAGCCAAAACCTGACTAGAGAGGTCACCAGGTTGTGTTTTATCGCTTCTTACATTGCTAGCTTTTTTTGTGTGTCCTAAATGTGCATCTGATGCCAGACCTTTGAAGGGTCTCTTCCAACACTAACCTAACGCTAGTCACGAGGAAGAAAAGGCTCTGCGATGTGAATTAGAAGGAGATACATTCTTGGCAAATCTGTCTTCAGCTATAAAAAACATTTCTATTGTTTCATGAGCAACTATTTCCTGAAAAAGCGGAAACTTTCAGCCTATAACCCTGTTGTAAATCTTACTGCATGGAGGAATTTCAGGAAATCTCTGAACAAAAATTCAAGAATAGATTAATGCCTTCTACAATGAAAAATATTAACTGTGTCATCCATAACATACAGTAGATTAAAAAAATGACCTGACATTGTGTTTACTAAACATTAAATTGGCATTTTCCTGATTGGTTCCACGCGAGTTCATAACTGGCCCTGTCTGAAGCCCAGCAGGTGGTTTTCAACACTAAAACATTTTAATACTTTGTCACCCAACTTATAAACTCATTGCAAACAAAGTATAGAAATCAAGCATTTAATCCACAGAGAAAAGGTATGTCAATGCAAGCACAAAACATACCTCTATTTAACTAAAATCTGAGTCTGTTTGTCCTACTATCTGATATTACCAGCACGCTATTTCAGTTCAATTTAAAGTGAGTTCAATAACACGATAAAACTCTAAAACAAGAACGGAATTGCTGTAAACGATAGTGTCTTCAAAACGGTAAGTAATATTAGTTATGGTGCTCTCCATAACTGTAAGTAATACAGAGTTGCCTGTCGTTTGTGTTGTACATAAGACAACATAATACCTGTGATATAAGGACGACATAACAAACCCTGCTTACCTTGAAGGTACCGGACAAACACGATAACCAAACAAACCCTGGAAATCAGAAGTCCTCTCATTATATGGAAACCGATTATAGCTATTAAAAACCGTGTAGTTCCATTTAAACTTCCGGGACGATGCGGTATTGAGTGATTTTCACACAAACAGACATTAATCCTGCTTTAGTGAGCCCCTCTGATCACCGCCATAACATCGAGTTAGTTTAACGGTCTTCACTCCGGACTCTCTCTGCCCGCGTTAAACGAGGCGCCATTCGCGTTTGGGACACTCCCTGATGACCGACCACTGTGGGAAAGGTGACAGCTCAGTGTTGGATTTACTCTCTTATCAGGCACTTGGTGTGAAACTGGTCAAATAGATTGAAATGTAAATCTATATCAATACGGGCATTGCTTCGCACAATCCCACTGATTTATACTGGCCATAGAATTGTATTTATTTATTTTTTTTACAAAAGCTCTATCAGCAGGGCAGTACTCTACAAGTCTAAACATTATTGGTTTGAAAATTCATTCTTATCTAATCACTCCATATAATTACTTAATAAAAGTAGCTGTGTGTTTCCATCAATTTTACATCTGTGTACTCTGCCACACAACCAGAGAAGCAAAGGAAACAATACAAAACAATACAAGGAAGTGTGTGTGTGTGTGTGTGTGTGTGTGTGTGTGTGTGTGTGTGTGTGTGTGTGTGTGTGTGTGTGTGTGTGTGTCCAAGCAGTGACTCAGGCTGAGATCACTGACATGTCCTGCTATACAAAGTGGTTTTATGAAGCATGCACATGCACTTTTTCATACAACTTAAATGCAACAAGCAAAAAAGGAATAACTTAGAAATTGCATCAGATCTGGTGTGACACCTTTCATTTTTTTACTAGGACAGGAACTTTTCATAACTGTACACCCATTAATGCTATTCTCCATATTCTGCGCTATGGTCAGCAGAAATATTACAAAGAGTAATGATTTCAGTTATTACAGTTACGATTATTACAACCCGTCTTCATAAAGCATCATCAGTAAAAAGACTTAAGTGACTAAAATGGAGCTGACAGATTAATGCTTGCCTGCCTCGGTTACTTTTAAGTCTATTTAAATGCGCCTTCCGAGGGGTTAGAGGGAGGATGATGGAGGAGAATAGAGAGGGCAACAAGGAAAAAGAGGAAGAGAGAAGGAGAGAAAGGCCAAGCCAGCAGCACTTCATTTTCCCCCTAACCAAGCCCCAAATAAAGAGCAGTTTAGTCAACAGTCCATTGTTGCTTTAAAAGGCCCCGGGCCTTCTGTGATAGACGTGTATTGATCCAGAGATCACGGCCCCGATCGGCCACACATCGACCAGGCTTCACCGCCAACAAAGGACCGGGGCGGTACGCCGGACCGTTGTGAACGACAGAAGATTTATTTGTTCAGAAGCACCAATACGATATGTTTTCTTTTTCAGTTTTCTCATGCTAACACTAGACAAGAACTAAAATGTGATAAGTTGGAAGGCTGTTGTAACTTGTGGATGAGCTTTAATCTAAAGCAATAATTTGCTATAATTTACTATTATAAAAATGTATAAAGACATTAAAAGAAATGACACCGTTTTGGTAAACATGCTGTTAGTGGGCCAGTCATGTGAACCTGACATCATCTTTCACATTCCAAGAGTTTCTTCATTAAAATTGCAAATTACAAAAAACATTTTAGTCAGTGTGTGATCTCTAAGAGGGACATTCCACAGAACTTACGAGTTTAGACTCTCATCTGAATGTGGTTAAAATTTAATAAAAGAAAAAAATATTTTTTCAAAATTAAAAGTGAAAAGTACTTTTTTGTTGTCAGTGGCTGTTACTCATCAAGAACTAACCATGATAGGATAATACTTTTAAGGGGAAAAGATATTTTGGCTTTAAAAAATCACTCATCACTATTGCTACATCTATAATTATGTGGTTCAGCACTTTTTGCACAAGTCAAAACAAATATCTGTATTAAGTTCAGGAGGGAAATACCTCCATCATTAGCTGTGCCTGTATCCAAACACTCACTGCTCTCACTTCCCAGACATTTCAAACACTTCTGAAAATTAAAATTAAAATCCCCCAATTAAAATGTCAAACATTTGTTTCACAGTATGTCCACAGCTATGTTTAATTTGAAAACATCTTAAATAGATTCAAACAACATTATCGGTGGAATTGAATAGCATATCTTTTATATATAATTGAGTTATAATATCCATGAGAAAGTATTCAGTGCTGACTCTGAATCACTTAAAGGAGAGCTAAATGAGCAAACGAGAAACCATGCTGATTAAAGAGTTTAAGAAGTTATCTAAAGCACTGATTTCATGCCCTAGCCCCACATTGACCCACACACACACACACACACACACACACACACACACACACACACACACACACACACAAAACACACATTCTTGTCAATGATTTTGCATGAGCAGAGCCATGACATTCCCGACAGAGAATGGAGAACATAATTTAATCAGACACGTCTTAATCCATGCAAAACTCATATTCTTTTCAATCTTTCTATTATAATTAATACAAATGAAATCTATTTTTGTGTATTCCAAAAACATGGCAAGGAAAGTCACAAAAGGAAGAAGAGCAATAGATTCACCCTTGATCACATTAAAGATCAACAGGTGGCAGAGCTGAATGATCCAGACTGAGAGGTGGAATGCTGAAAGGAACATTAAGAAGAAACCAAGAAGTTCTCCACATTTTACCTCTCCTGCGAGGAGCCCTGTCCCTGAGCAAAGGTTGCTCATGTTCCAGACGGTGATCTTGCCCTTTGCCCTCTGACCTATACGACCCTCGCGCCACCTGCGGCTGGCGTTCCCCAGACAAACAGGTGCAGTGGCATCGACAGCGGCCGGATGCCTCCACCCAGTGGCCGGATGCCTCCACCCAGGAGCTCAGCCACGTCAGACAGAGGAGCCACAGGAAGAGCTGCATCTTCAGCTGAAGGAGTTCCTCTCTAAAACACTCTGCACTGGCATCAAACGCTCAAGCTTCCCCTAGGACAGCGTCCCTGCACAGGCCAAGCCCGGACCCCCTGGACCCCCCGGACCCCCCAGCCCCCCGCTGCTACCCACAGACCTGCGCTGAGTTATTTCAAGATTGCGATAAAGAATGTTTTTTTTTTCCTTTATATTCCACCATTGCTTTGTGTTCACTCTCCCTCCCTAATTCTGTCTCTCTCTTTCTCTCTCTCCCTCTCCCCTTCTCCCCCCTCTCTCTCTCTTTCTCTCTCTCCCCCTCTCTCCCTCTCTCTCCTCTTTCTCTGCTCTCTTTGCTTTCTTTTGGGAAAGAAGTTAGAGGAAACAATGATTGAAAAACAAGTTGGAGACCCCATGCTGGGAGCGAGGGAGAGGAGGAGAGGAGGAGAGGGATGGGGTTCTGTCTCCTCCAACAACATCTGTGTCATTCGTTCTGCACGTACCAAAGATAGAGAACAAGGCCGGGCCTGGGGGGGCGAGAGAGGAGAGAAGAGGGGAGGGGAGGAGAGGGGAGGAGCGAGGAGGAGGGATGGGGGGAAAGGGGAGGGGGAGAGGAGAGGGAGGCCATGCCTTCTTTACTGAGGAGGATCTCTTCCATTAATCAAGTGTCTACTAGTTGACTGATCAAATACTTTACAATGCCAGTTTCTCCCACTCAAAACATCAAACAGTAAAAAAGAAAAGGCATTTCCATCATGGCAGCCGTTTTGGGGAAGTCAGACGCCCTCCAGTCCCTGCGTTCCTCCATCGTGCCACTCCCCCGAAGACCAGGGGAGGAGGAGAGGGAGTGTTTTCAAACACGGCTGACCTCCCCGATGGCAGCGCTGGCCCGACCGGTGTGAAGAGCTCTGCTTTTGTGCCCATTCACAGCCTCCAGGCTCAGCTCCGTCTCACGCTCCGTCTCACGCTCCGTCTCACGCTCGCCTTTCGTCTCCTCCGCCTGATGAAAACGTTGAACGTTGAGCAGCCGAAATTGCTAACGCAAACTGGAACATTCTCGATTGTTAAGCAGAGGTTGTTCAGAAAAAAAGAGGGAGTGTCATTCAAGTTTCCACCCCAAACATATCAATTAATCTGACAGCAGGACTCTTGTAGCTCTTGATTGCTGAGGGGAAGAGGGGACTGAGAATGGCATAAAAGAGCCATTCGCCTGCTTCTCATCAGCGGCCAGACAGTCCAGGGAGCAGTTGCCCTACGTGCAGAGAGACGGCAAATTTGTCCTTGCCCAATGGCACAGTTTGAGGCTCATACATCATTGTGGCTGAGTGGTCAGAATCAAACAGGAGAGAGAAAGCGATTAGTCTCATAGTGGCAGGTCCAGTGTCCCTCCCTCCATGGTTGCTGTAACTCTCACTCTGAACACAAGGACCACGCTGGGCCGAGCGGTTGGACGCGTTCCGGGTTCAACACTCACGTGCCCCTGACTAATCTCAGACCGTAGGCCACACAAAGTGTTGTTAGAAGAAGAACTTTAGGGTCACAACCGATTGGCCTTCATTGGCGTTCACAAATAGAAAGATAGCCCTGCGCTAGGTCAAGGGTTCACATGATTTGAATAATATTTATGCATTTTTTAAGGAAATCAACATTACAATGGCCAAAAACACATCATAAGATATTAGTCCATTCCAAATAAAATATTGAGGAAATTGTAGCAAACAGATTGAACTACATGTACTGACCACTGTCTCTGCCTCCCCAGGGGACCAATCAGCTCTCTCCTTTCCTTGCTTTGGGCCCAATCTGGGGTGAACTTCCCCACAATTCAACACCTCCCTGTTGAGGACCCCAAAATCACTACAACCCATCACAGAGTATCAAGGCTGGACACAGAGGGTTTACTGCACTGCCCTACAGCCAACAAGACCTTGTTCTAAATCCCAGACGTGTGGGTCTTGGGGTAATGCCCTCTGGAGAGAGTGAGAGAAGGGGTGAGAGGTGTGCACGTGAAGGTGACTGGGAACGGCACAAAGAGAATATATGGAGCAGGAGTGAGACACAGTGAGATAATACACACCTCTATTACCCAAAACACATCAGCTGTTGCCTGGGAGACCCTTATTTGCTCGTCTAGAAAAACACATTTCCAAGCCTTAAGTTGAAAGTGAAGGAACGTCAGCCGTGTCACTTCCAGTGGACTGGTGCGCCCGGTCTGTGCACCTGCCCATGCAGACGCCACTGCAATGTGACCGCAGACGTCTTACGTCACCTTTGACATCTGCAATGAGCTTCTCCTGCCGTCTGAGGTCGTGACCTCTCTCCTGATCCACAGAGAGATTCTTGAGAGAGCCAGGAGCAGTTTTACACAGCAAGGGTACATGTTATCAAGGAAAGGGTTAGTTCAGGACCCATGTGTTTCAAGCATTCGCCGCTCAGCCTTTTACCAGTTTTGCTACTGTATGAAGTGTTCAAACTGATCTGTTAGCTTATGGTGCAAAGTGTGACATGGACCCTAACTCTCAGGGCCACCATCAGGAGAAAAAAGGCTCCTGAGCAGACCACAGAGATGCAGAGAAAAGGAGAGTGGGGGTGTGGGAGTTCTGCTTGAGAGGATCACAAAAGAGGATCTACTCTGCTCTCACACCCACCCTCCCTTCTCCTAACCCCCCCTCCCCCCCATCTCATACGTCTCCTGTGCCCCTGAACCATCAGCGCTCACACCCATGTCTCGGGCTAACACCCCTCCATCCCAGAATGCCTCTCCCTCTCCCGCCTCTCTGTGTGTCCAGCTGGCTGCACCACAAAGGCCCTGCTCAGACGGCCAGCGAACACGCCGGCCCCGGGCGCTTTGTTCGCCTCTTTTTCCCACTCCCTGGGGGGAGAGAGAGAGAGAGAGAGAGTCCCAACCAGGTTGAAAACCTTATGAGAGTGAGAAGAAGGGATGAGGAGAGGAGAGAGAGATGAAAGAAGAATAAGCAGCGAAAGGTCTGTGCTGGATGCGCTGGAACCAGATTAGAAACATAATAGAAGTGGAAGTCATACTGGTAACCATTAGTATCAGTTACTTAATGATTATAGATCTACAGTGTTACACTAAAGCTTAGGTTATGCACAGCCATGTAACCAGAGACCCCCACCCCCCACCCCCCCGTCCACACACACACACACACACACACACACACCAAACTATACATTTAAAACCTTGGTTCTTGAATGTGTGACACGTGTGTCTGTTCTGTAAATCACAAATACAGCTACAATAAAGACATTACAATCATGATTCTGTGGACATGAAACTTTGTCAGGGAAACTTGTTGCATCAGAGATCCATTCGTCCATTCATCCCTCCATCCATCCACCCAGCATCCTGATCCTTTCTCCACCTCCCAGAGATGGAGAAGAAAGCCTCAGTGTTGAGATGTGGGTTGGAACTAATAGGATTGGATTTGATTCATTAGGCTCTCTTTCATTTGCTGGTTGGAGTTGCGTTGCACGTCCCACCAAACTCCCCCATTTCGTTTGGTCTTTTCGAAGGAGGCAGCAAAGACCTGAGTTGCTATAGATTACATCACAGGCCGAATATCAAAGCCCCATCCCCTACATTAGACCTGCTGTCACACTTGTGCACAGGTCTGAATCGAGGTGGCATCCACAGATCTAAAAGCTTGATTTTCATGGTGAACTGATCTACAGTTATTCTGCAGTGTATCCAAGTTACATTCTAAGCTCTATTTTTGAAACGTGACCACTGTCAAGTATGATAAATTACCAAAGATTTGCATCAAAGTAAAAGAATAGGGCAGTTTGAATGTTAAATGTGCCACTGTTACTTACTTTAACATCAGTGAGTTGGTAAGCAGCTTCTCCTTTTCTACTGGGGCTTAAAGGATCTGCCAGTTTACAGGCTGAGGGTTCATTCTCGAGAGAACTCTGAAAACACTGCTGACCATCTAAATGCCACTGAAAACACTGTAGCTTAGTGGGGAGGCGTGCACTACAGAGATCACGGCTTCTTACTCACGCTCACAGAATGCAGCTTTTAATTAATCTGTCAAAGGGCAATTAGAACCAGTAGCAATGAAAAGACCGGACGGGACCCATGTTAATATCTCTCAAACGTAAACCTCCACAAATACTTTAGAGTGAGTTTGAACAATATGTTGTTTATTTAAAAGCACCAGGTGCATTGTGGGTGCAGCATGTACATGACACATACGTGCATGAACAAATATTACGACGCCCACCACCCCAAACTTGTGAAGTCTCGCATCCCTTTAAAAAGTATGAAATGCGAACATCTGATATAGCAGCGCTGATACTGCAGCTGATACAACAGTCGTCTGCTGTCCGGCAGGAACAAGCACATTTCATGGGTCTGCAGGCCCGCACGTCAGTCCACTTTCCACAACCAAATTATGGACGCCAATCACTACAATGTCGTGCACATATTGTAAAGTAACATATTAAGTACATATTATTTTCAGTGCCGCATCACAATCTAACTGATTGTCCCTGTGATGATGATGATGATGATGATGATGATGTCAGGGTCCGGGTAGGACGGCTGTCTTCAGTCTTCATTATAGTCCATTTGTGCGCTACACAATCAGACGATCCTTCAGGTCTGGACGACAGAATGGAACACAGAAACCCCTTGCAGGGTCCTTCAGTCCAGACCAGGCCTGACCCGGGAGGGGCGGGGCCACGGCAGACACGCCCACAGTGTCCTGCACCAGTGCCTGTTCTAGTGGGCTCTCAGGGGTTTGGCATACACCGGCTCCATGAGGTACAAGGGCAAGAGCATGAAGAGAGCTGCCAGGAAGACCACGCCCACTACGGACAGGAGCACGTAGCGGCCGATGAAGAAGGAGTCCACTATCTGCAACACAGCAGAGGGCTGCATTAGAAACGCATGGATCATTTACTCACTGTCCTCATACCTGTGTGGCAGAGATCAACGTTTTAGGGAGTTGCTGGTGCAAATTCTCCACTAGAGGTCAGCAGATCACCTTTATGAAAAAACTGCCAGTTAAATTCTTATAACCTTGTAAATACAAGGAGACAGAAACTTGCAAAGCATACTAAAATACACTTGGCATATTATCATTCATATATGCATGTATGCAAATTTAACAAGACATGTTTAGGAAGAAGCTATATATATATATATATATATATATATATATATATATATATATATATATATATATATATATATATATATATATATATATATAAACCCAAAAACTAAGCATCTTTTTACACGTGTATATTATACAGTTCAACTGCTTTGTCTTTCATTCCTCAACAGCTAAACAGACTGTAAATCCTCGTCGGCTGGTATTTAGCTGTGTGGAGAACGTATGAGCACTAAATGCAGCAGCCGTCTGTCCCTTAAGGCTACGGCTGGTGTGTGTTGGCCAGATCAGCTGAAAGTGCATCTCCCTATGACTGTGAGGGAGAGAAAGCAGGAAAGAAACAGGTACTGTGTGTGAGAGAAAAACAGAGAGCGGGAAGGACAGGGAAACGGACTGTGTGTGTGTGTGTGTGTGTGTGTGTGTGTGAGAATGGGGGAGGGTGTTGTCTCCAGTGAATGCAGTGTTCTCTCATTTAACGCATCTCACTTTCTAATTTGCCAATTAGCCAGCCAGCGAAGCACAGAGCAGAGGCCATGTTTTATTAATGCGGCGTCGAGCGCACCGTGCAGGCTCCTGTTTGGGGCTGGCCTAATTGGCACTGTGATATGTTTTTGTACAACAGTGAGGGCTTAGCCATTTCTTATACAGCACACCGCCACTTATCAGGGAGACCAGGCGATCTGCTCCAACCTAACAGCGAGCAGCAGAACCGGCTGGTGGTGCCAGGACTCCTTCACAGTCCAGTGTGCCAGCTCCCACGCGCACGTAGGCCAAAGGAAGATGGCTCTGCCCTCAGGAACAGCAGACAGCTCCGCACCTTTCGAGCGTAAGGACACATGACCTTTGCTTCTGTAACCCTTGCGTTTTGTGTCGGAGGCTTGACCGGCGTCTACATCCAAAACTTTTAGCAGAAGCACATGAATATGACATGAAGGAGCATAAGCCAAACCAGCAAGGCCATGGCGAACGACTCCATCAAGCTTCCTGCGAGGTGTAAATACTCCGTGCTGAATTACAAATGAACCTACAGCTACGTTTAGTGATCCCACCGGAGGCACTAAAAAGAAGTCATATTGTTTAAGCCTTGTGAAGTTTTGAAAGCTTTAAACCCCCCCCCCCCCCCCCCCCCCCGTTAACAATATCCTACTGCATTTGCCAGTCTAATCTTGGGCTGAAAGGTAAACAGTGGTGTGTGTGTGTGTGAGGGGCAGTTTGGCAGCACGGTGTGGTGGTTTGGCAGAGACACTGGGGTGAAATACTGCTGTGTTTGTGTGCTACTCTGCTGCAGGAGAGAGATAAACGACACCAGGACTTTGTGTTAAACACACACACGTGCGCGTGCACACACACACACACACACACACACACACACACACACACACACACACAGCAATGTAACCAGCATAACAATTAGAAAACCTTAAACAACTTAGACCATGTTTGATTTTTTAAATCTACGTTTCACCAATCCAAGATGCACTGTGTTGAGCTATTTGAAATAACTCCATGCTGACAGGATTCTGTGGACTTCAAGATGACATTATTTTTGGTCTGTTTTACATCCCTGTACATTTTACAAATTTGGAACAAGGTAATAGTTTTGTAATATTGACATGCATCTTTCGTGTAGCACTGCAGCGTTGTGTGTGCAAACTCTGCATTGGCCTGAGGAAAGGTCATCTCATAAGAAATAAAATCCCTGACAGAATACGTCCTTTTCATGCTATAAGGAAACGTGGAATGTGTGGACAACGCTTAACTGGTGTACTTAAAAGCAAATTTTAAAACCGAATGCGTTCTACCTTTACGATGAAGGGCTTATACTGACCTCGGTCTCTTTAATAGGGGACGGCACTTCGGGGGAACGAGGGAACAGCACCAGGATCAAGGTGATGGTTAGAGCCACGAACACAATAGGGATGATGCCCAGTCTGGTGGAACAACACACGTCATGCATTTATTTATTAAACACCCACGCAAATTCAAACGCAATTAGGAACGGCAACGCAACTCGAAAGTTGCATGACAATTAGTTTTACAAGTAGAGATAACACTCGCGATGTCACCGTAGGCGTAAAGAGGTCTTAATAACCGGCTAACGGTAGGGTTGGTGCGCTTACTTTGTTGGACCAGCGACGCGGGACAGAATAAGGCAGAGCAGCAGAGTCACGCTCCATATCGCCGCAGTGAGGAAGACGCCCGTGCCCGCGCCCAGCAGCGCCGCGCCCGCGCCCGTGCCCGCCATGCCCGAGCCGCACCTGGCAGGTTAGGGAGTTTACGGGAGTCAACATTCAGAGAACTTTGCTGTAATTTTCAGCAGTATTGCCAAAGCATTACAACAACAGACGAGAAATAAAATAAAATCTACGATAATTACAAAATAAGTGACAACAAATGTAAAAACAAAAGACTCAAATTTACAAAGGATACACATTATATATTACATACATATATATGATATGTGGATATATCGTATGTACATGTATGTATACACACAATACTGTTTAAGTGAGCTTACAAACGAAACCGTAATTAAATGAAGCAAACCTTACCTTAGCTATCTAGCTCACCACAGTCTAACATCGGAGTTAGCCAACAGTACTGTAACAGTTAGCCAGCTGGACAAAGATTTAGCCAAGCTTATTGGATTATATTATAGGTCAACACATGAACACGGTTTATATGTTATCTGTGTGTTTCTAGCTGGTTTACAGCCCACGACTAGCGCGCTAACCGAACAGATCTGTCTCCTTAGGTAGATTAGTTAGCTTTAGCTAGGCTATACTGCTTCTGCAGTGCCATTATTCTCTCCTCTGATTATTGTCTGATGAGCAGAAAGCTGGGCAAGGTCAATCAGTAATAATGCATACTTTTGCGATCAAATCTATCTTTTGATAACAGTTCTCCGTGTTTTCCCTGGATATAAAAGGTCTTTATGTTGCAACGTTTCCTTCGTTACCATCGCCAAGCCAATCACAGTAGGTGTTACTCGTGTCAACGGAATTCTGGGAGTTGTAGTTCATGTTTAGCGTTCGTATAGAAAAGTACAAAGCGCGATAATCTCGATCTGTATTATAACTGCAGATTTACAGGTATTTTAAGATATGACTTAGGATATTTTGTGGAAATATCTGTAATGTGCATATCCGTTAAATCGTTTAAAACATCTCCATCCTAGTAGTGGATATGCATATGCACTTTCTGAGTGTTTTTTCATAGGGCTAAATAATTTGAATTTTATAAACTTATGATTAAAACAACATGAAATATCCTAAAATTATCAAATGAAAGTCTGGTCGCCTTTAAACAGTATATACAATGTCTTGTAGCTTACACTACCGCCCACCACACCCGTAAATTAATCTAATGAAGGTTTATCAAACCAAATACATTATCCAAACTATGGCCAACCATAAAACAAACAAACAACAGAAACGTGTATACATAAAGTAACACTGACAAGTTCGCGGTAACGTCAATGTCACATTTCACTCTGCGCCGACAGGGGGCCAGCGGACTCCGCAGAAACGCGCGGGCGATGCGCGAGGATGTGCGGTGTGGTGCCGCTGGAAGAGGAAGCGCGGAGGTGTAGGCACGAGGGCTACGGCGAGGCGCGAGAAGGTGGGGGGGTGGTGGGAGGGGTCTTACATGGCAGACGTCACTAGTTGTGTAGGGGAGTATAGGCTGTGTTGTCAGCCTGGTGTCAGTCTGATGAAGATTGGCATTCAGGTAAGCTGTCATTCATTTTCAATGTCAGAGCGCAGGAGCGAACACTCCAGCCTCTTTTTTCTCTCGGTCTCATTACAAAAGGCAGGACATTATTCATACAGACAGGGCCATGGACGGGAGAGAGAGAGAGTAGGGGCGAGAGAGGGGGAGAGAGAGAGGGGGGGGGGGGGGGTAAGAGCAGAAGAGAGGAAAAGCGCGAGGGAGGGAGGGAGGAGGGAGAGAACGAGTATGATAGAAGGAAGAAGAAGAAAGGAAAAAGGAAGCGCGTGAAGATACAGAATTGGAGGTGCTTTATGATCCTTAAATGCTTTTTGCTCCATTAAGCATGTGGATTTGTGAAATGTGGTAATTTTCCGTGTTACTTGCATTTTTTGCATACTGGATTATGAAAATTATTTATTATGACATGACTCTTTAGCCTTAGCGGTATGGGACATCTACACATCTTCCTATAGGACGGGCAAAATGTTGTATTTACATTTGCAATGTATTTATTTTTCAGTTAAATATTTCTTCGTTTTCGAATAATTAAATGTCGTATTGAATGCTTTGCTGTCCATTTGTCCAGTCAGTCTCAGCTCTTTTACGCGTTTAGTGGTGCAGAATATTACCATGGCGTTGTAAATTAATAGTAATTATAGAAATATTTCAGCGTTTTCAGAGTTCATCTGGATGCCTGATTATAGTAATTCCTCATGATTTGTGTATCTAGTGCCAGGTGCAACTTTCTTTCATTCTTTTGCCTTAGCTTTTTGGACAACTTTTTTGGCAGTAGTCTCGTGATAGATGCCAGTCTCCTACAGGACTGTAGAATGGGAGTACACGGGGGAAAATCGACATATAAAGTTAATTTAACATGCATAAATATTACTATAATGAATTAATGAATTAGCAAGATAAATTGCAGTGATAATACGTTATGTTTCTTTTATATTTTATATTTTTATTCCCTTTCTTGGGATTTTCACATTTTTCATCTCTTACTTCAATAGTCTGTCTGGTAATCAGGGAATATAAAACCCGTTTTGAATGTAATGAAAATCTGAAAAAATCTGAAACTTTAATATTGACTAATGTAACTATACTAATATGTAAAATTTTAAAGTTTAAAATTTCAAAAGCATGTGTAGTACTCATGGAATATAAATGAGCTTTTTTCCATTTTTCTTAACTTTTGTTTATTTTCATGAAGATGAGGAAAGAGTCCATATATATGATGAAAATGGAACATGGAACTTTACAATTTTAAGACTAATGCAATTATACTTATATGTAAAATTTCATGTTTGAAAGTTAAAGATCTGCACTTGTTATATATATTATTAATAGGAATTTCCTATAAATACACACATACACACACTAGATATTTACAAACTTGTGATCTAAGAATTAGACTTTTGTGTTTCATAGTTTTGTAACATAGTAATAAAACTTTGTATGATCAGAACCTCAAGAACATACATAATGAAATGAAAATAAAATTATATGATCTCAGATGTGTCGAATGTCACATTTGATATCTTAGGTATGCCCAAGTGCCCCTCATGATATCCTATGGCAACTGTGACAAATATCAGAGAACCCATATGACATAATTGTGTTACTGACATGTGGATTACATTACTCACATAACCAAGGAGGTCTGCTTATTCTGGGCAGTGTCTGACATTTGAGTCTCTGGTTTCACTGTTGCAGAAAAGCTGAAATAGAAATATCTCATTGTGAGAAGGAGAAAGCACCCATCTGTGTGCCTACTGGTACCATTGTCTTAACAAAGGTGAGGCCCTGGTAGTTAGGTACTATCAGTGGGTCATCATAAGGCTGTGAGATTTTGTTGGGGCCACAGTTGCTTTATGACGCAAATTTAAATGCTGAGATCCCCACTGTGATCTTAATTGATGATTTGTATCATGGGACAAGCTGCCCTTGGGCAAAACTGCACATACAAAATACTCCAACTTTATTTGCATATTGCTATTCCTTTTTTTCAGGGGTAAATTGCAGGATGAGGTGCAATTTAGTGAGTCCTGCAGCTTTTTGCTCTAATCACTAATAAACATTCAGTTTGCCTTCAAGAAGGCCGTAGAGTGAAAACAACATATGTTATAAACCAATTCGAGCGAAAATGTACATCCATAAATTCAGAAACCCAAGCTTTGCCTGAGTGTTTGTCATTTTCTTGTATCTAAGCTAACATCTCAATGTTGTTTAGTGTTTTTTGTTCTGTACTAACTACTAATAGCTTATTTTATGAAATCTTGTTGGAACTGAAGCAAATATTTCCTTCCTCAAAGCTTCCACAGAAATTTCCAAAAAAAAGAAGCATCAAATCAGTATTATTCATCCTCACGGTGTCTCCGGCTTTTAGACAGTCAAGGTCTTATGCGAGTCTGTGAGTCGATACGAGCCTTTTCACGGCTCCCTACCTGATAGCACACCTCAAGATGATTCGGATGCAAGGAGGCGTTGTCGGGCCAGTTCACTAAGCCCTCTGATCCTGATGGCTCTCTCAGGAGCACGGGGCCCTGCTACTGCGGATCGTCAAAACCACCTCGCTGTTCTCTCCCCTCTCCCCATTCAGCCTTTCAGCCTGTTTGGTATAACAGCGTAGTTCCTCCCCAGAGGGTCTGGAGCTACAGGCTGATCCGCCTGATTTATGCTCCAGGAATGGCTCTGGAGGTATTTAACGATCACCTGTACCGCTCCCATCATAGGCTGCGCCGTTCACACTGTCCCCCGTGAGCGAGCAGGGACGAAAGGACGCTAGGCCATGAAAATGCATTAGAGGTATGAGGAGATATTATTTATCTGTGTGAAACAACAGCCTAGCTGACACACAGTGTTCATAATGCAGTTAGAGAACTCTAATACCAACTAATAGAATTGGCGATATCAAATCTAACAAGTGGAAAAAGCAGTATTACATACTGATACATTGTTAACACTTTGAGGATTGCTAATAACATTCAGATTATGAATCTGTCTATCTAGCTACACCATACAAATATGACCTTGTTAAAAATTGCATTATTATTACTAGTAGTAATTATTAATGTTGTTTTTCACACACAAATGACAAAACCTTTCATGAGTAAGAAGTAATTACTACATAAGGATCAAACGCAGATTCAAATTACCAGCTTATTATTAATTCTAACTTTAAAAATCTTTCATGAGGCTGTCAGAGGGCCTTTGTTCTTATGGCTGGTGGTGGTGGTGGTGGTGGTGGTGGTGGTGGAATGCTCCAAGCCCTGCCGTGCTGGGAGGAAGAGGCCCTGACTGCAAATACTGAATTTATTACACTTTTTTTTTTTTTTTGCTGAGCAGACCAAGGTTAAAAATATTTGATTTGAATTCATGTGGAG
>NC_135220.1:21746501-21756171 GCF_052324685.1 Brachyhypopomus gauderio | reverse complement strand
GAAAATAGCATGAACTTCACTCGGACAGCTTATGAATATCTACTAGTAGAACTAGAAAGAGTGGCATTATACAGAAAACGGGGGGAATATTCTTTTAGACATACAACAATATTATTTTGATGGAGCTCAGTTGAAACAGGGTGTGAATGTTCTTGCCAGACCAAAATTATAATGAAATTGACTGAAACGTCCAGTGTGCTGAACCAATGTGCTGCACTCTTACCATCCACTTTATTAGAAACACCTTGCTTGGTGACCTCTTAATTCTCTCATATATATGCATTTAATAGGGGTTGAGTTACAGGCTGTGGCCCACTTCTAACTGTATCCACCTCTGATGAACTGCTCACAGAACCACTCCCAACTGGACATTGTTTGGGTCGCAGATATTTTTCAGTACAGCTGGGTGACTCATGGTAGTGGAGTGTGGAGTGGAGTAGTAGTGTGGTAGTGGAGTAGTAGTGGTGTGATAGTGTGGTGCTAGTGGAGTAGTAGTAGTGTGGTAGTGTGCATGGACGTAATTTTGATTTCAAAAGTGGGGGGGACATGGATTCGTCGCTATTTAAATATTTGGTTTTAACCGTAAAAACTGGGGGGGACCAAAGCCGGGTTTTGAAAAAGTGGGGGGGACATGTCCCCCCCGTCCCCCCCCAAAATTACGTCCGTGGTAGTGTGGTGGTAGTGGAGTAGTAGTAGTGTGATAGTGACATGGTACTGGGGTAATGGTTTGATGGTGGCATGGTAGTGATGTCGTAATGGAGTGGTAGAGGTGTGGTAATGGAGTGGTAGAGGTGTGTTGGGTGGTAGTGGTGTGATAGTGACATGGTACAGGGGTAATGGTTTGATGGTGGCATGGCAGTGGTGTCGTAATGGAGTGGTAGAGGTGTGGTAATGGAGTGGTAGAGGTGTGGTAATGGAGTGGTTGTGGTGTGTTGGGTGGTAGTGGTGTGATAGTGACATGGTACAGGGGTAATGGTTTGATGGTGGCATGGCAGTGGTGTCGTAATGGAGTGGTAGAGGTGTGGTAATGGAGTGGTAGAGGTGTGTTGGGTGGTAGTGGTGTGATAGTGACATGGTACAGGGGTAATGGTTTGATGGTGGCATGGTAGTGGTGTGGTAATAGAGTGGGAGAGGTGTGGTGTGTGGTGTGGTAGTGGTGTGTGGTGTGGTGTGGAAGAGGGTGAGGGTGTTGAATTGGTAGGACATCATCAGTCACTGGATACACTCGGGTATTTGCACATTGTCACTGTAGAGTTAAGGGTGGTCTGTTACTAGGGAGGCCATACAGGCAGGGCGGTCCCTGCTCTTTGTCTAGCAGAACACCTGCACACACGTCTGTCTGTCACACATGGCTGTCTGTTGTCCTTCTGAAGTGGGCTGGCTTTTGCTTTGCACTGACCAGTATTGTTCCAGTATTATTTTAGTGTGTCACTTGCTCACACACACATCAGTGCTGAAGTGTCGGTTACGCACACATCGATGCTAAAGTGTGGGTCACACATACATCAGTGCAAATACCTGAATTAATTGGTATTTGCAACTGTGTGAAAACACCAAAAGGAAAAATTATTTCAGTTCTCAGTTTTTAGTACATTCCCTTTCCTTCGAAGAGTAGGAAAGATAAACTTTCTGTACACTAGACTTGAATACTGCAAATGTGTGCCAAGTTTGGGAGAAGAACCATTTTTATTACTGTTTTGTAGATCCAGTCGCTCAACTTTGTTAGCTAGGGCATGATATGCCCTCTTTCTCTGGGTGTGACGTCCTCATTTTAGGGTTATTAAAATGGCCACCCAAACAGTTCCACGGTGATCCTGTGGTGAGAAAGGGACTAACAGTTCTGCACTATTTCACAAAAATTTTTTTTACAGCAGCTGATGGGGTTTGTCTCTAACTTTACACTTACAAGGTGTTGATAATAAATAAATGCTTTTTTAACAGAGTGGGTGGTGATTGTGCGGCTGTGACTTTCATCAGTGGACTCCTCTCCACTCTTCTCTCTCAGGGGCTGTATGTAAGCCAGTGGAAGTGGGACCAGGAGCTTTAGTTTCTGTGCCTGTGGGCAGATGGCAGTGTGGTGTCATGACTGTAGTCTTTTGGGATGAGGAAACACACTCGTTTTGTGATGGGAGCAATAAATCTGGTGGCCCCATAAGACAGCATATTTATGTCAGTCTGAGTATCTCTGCATGTCACAGATTGTTGTTTTAACGCTTATGCAGTCACAGGACAGCATTCTGTAAGCAGAGAGTGAGTTATGGCGGGATGGATTTCTCCTAACAGCAGGGCCGTGCAGACTCGGGCTCTGGGGTCTGCATGTGCTTAAGGACTGTCTGTGTTTATTTGTATGACACTAAACTGTATTTGATGAGTGAAGGAAAGACTCTTTGTTTTATGGAAAATCAATATAGCCCAGTGAGTGTGCAGGTCTTTAAAGGGAGGTGCCTACACCATGTTTACACAACCATCAGAACACATAACATACCACCCAAAGAGAGATTTATGACATATGGAATCACAGATCAGCAATAAGATATTCTACTATTCTAATATCTACTCTTCTTTATAAAATGAGTTATTTATGTCAGTGAGTTAGTTTTAATGCAAGAAGCTTTGTAATTTTATTCATTTGGCTTTGAATTCCACATGCATATTTTCAAGGGTTTTCAGGAGACCAGTAGCAAATCACTACTCATTTCTACCAGCTTTCAGAATAATGATTATTCAAATTCCTCATAACGGACAAAGTACAGATTGTTATTTTTAAATAAATAATTAAATAACATCAGCAAGGTTATAGTTCATGTGATGTCCAGGTTGGACCTTCAGGTACAACGTGCGTGTTTAGGAGAAGGGCGTTTGTACTACCCTCTGGATGTATGTCTCTGAGAGAGTCCCCTAGCACTTTGGGCCCAATTATCTACAGTAGGGATGTCCCAGGTCGCAAAGTCCCCGAGGAGGGACCTGCCCACACTCTGTCTCAAATAACCCTCTGACAGCACAGCTAATGAGCTTCTGACTGGCTTGGTGATGGTTTCATGTTTACCTGCAAAAAACACAGAGTTAAGGTGGGCCTCTCAGGTGCAGCTCTTAGTTTTTCTGGGTTAACAAGGTGTCTCCCTAGTCCTGTGGTGTCTCCCTAGTCCTGTGGTGTCTGCCTAGTCCTGTCACATGGTGTGTTTGTGCGTGTGTGTGTGTGTGTGTGTGTGTGTGTGTGTTTGTGTGTGTGTGTGTGTGTGTGTGTGTGTGTGTGTGTGTGTGTGTGTGTTTGTGTGTGTGTGTGTGTGTGTGTGTGTGTGTGTGTGTGTGTGTGTGTGTGTGTGTGTGAGCAGAGAATGTGCCCGTTCTAACCTCATTTCCAGTCTGGCGTGACGTCCAGGTCGCTCCCAGCTCCACGTCTTTTGATCTTAGTGTCTGTCCAACTGAACAAGCTCTTTGTTGGGCCTTTTAGTGGCTTATACTGTCCAGCATTAGTTATTATTACTGCAACTGGTCATTTGAACCTTTGCTTGATTGAAACAACTCATTTATTATTGCACTAGATTGAAACGAAGCTGACCTGAGATGGATTTGCTTATTCTCTCCTTTGATATATCTGAGGATGTGTGCGACTCTCACCACGAGTCTAACACGCCGCATGCTCTCTTGTCTCATGCAGGATCTCCATGTGAAGCTATCCCATGATGCAACATGTGCCTCCAGCAGCCCCACTGACGATGATGGCCACCCAGAGCGTCCCCCCACCCACTTACCAAGAGAGCCAACAGGTTTGTCAGCAAACACAGGCCCCACAACATCACATTGTAAACCGATAGTTAACAAAGGCAAGTAGATTATATGATCCTTGTATCATTATAAAATTAAGATAGGATTAGACAGAAAATAATGATTGATAAGTCATTACATATACAGGCTAAATACATCAGGCACAGTTGAGTTCAGTAACACATTGTAGAATTTTCTATAACATTCAGCAGTTGTCAAATAATTACAAGATAATATAATTATAATGAGAAGGAAATCTTGACTGATGATAATGGGTAAAAAGATCTTTTAGTCTTGACAATAGGATCAAATTAAATGAAACCAATGATAAAGTATTCTACTTAGAATCAACAATAAACGTTTGAGTTTCAGAGTGAACTGTGATCATTCTGGCGAGCACACGTGTTTGGTTTGTGTTTTGTTTTGTTTTTTTGCTTTTCTCATTCACAGTTTCACATGTAAAAGTGTTGAGGTGTTTTTCTCTTTAAGTAGCGTCACTGTTAGCTCGGGCACTTGGAGACGAGTCCTGTCAGGTTGCCATTGTCACATATTTTTTTTACCAATATTAGTTCACATTTGTTAATGTGAAATAATATTATTTCACACTCTGTTAGCCAGTTGAGGGCAGGACTACAAGTGAAGATTTCTCTGTACTGATATGGAAGAATATACACACGTAGAATATATCCTTATGCACACACGTAGAATATATCCTTATGCACACATGTAGCATATATACTTATACACACATGTAGAATATATCCTTATACACACATGTAGAATATATCCTTATACACACATGTAGAATATATCCTTATACACATGTAGAATATATCCTTATACACACATGTAGCATATATCCTTATACACACATGTAGAATATATCCTTATACACACATGTAGAATATATACTTATACACACATGTAGCATATATCCTTATACACACATGTAGCATATATCCTTATACACACATGTAGAACATATCCTTATACACACATGTAGAATATATCCTTATACACACATGTAGAATATATCCTTATACACACATGTAGAATATATCCTTATACACACATGTAGAATATATCCTTATACACACATGTAGAATATATACTTATACACACATGTAGCATATATCCTTATACACACATGTAGAACATATCCTTATACACACATGTAGAATATATCCTTATACACACATGTAGAATATATCCTTATACACACATGTAGAATATATCCTTATACACACATGTAGAATATATCCTTATGCACACGTAGAATATATCCTTATACACACATGTAGAATATATCCTTATACACACATGTAGAATATATCCTTATACACACATGTAGAATATATCCTTATACACACATGTAGCATATATCCTTATTTTTAAATGTGCTATATTTTGTCAACTGTGATTTTTCACCGCAATCGAAACTTGTCCTCTGCTTTTTACTCATCTGTGCAGTTAGAACACACACACACACACACACACACACACACACACACACGCACGCACGCACGCACGCACGCACGCACGCACGCACGCACGCACGCACACACACACACACACACACACACACACACACACACACACACACACACACACACACACACACTAGTGATTACTAGGGGGCTGTGGTGCACACATGCCCAGAGCGGTGGGCAGCCCCAGCCTACTCACATGTAGAATATATACATATACACACATGTAAATTATATCCTTATACACACATGTAGAATATATCCTTATACACACATGTAGATTATATACTTATACACACATGTAGAATATATCCTTATGCACACATGTAGATTATATACTTATACACACATGTAAATTATATACTTATACACACATGTAGAATATATCCTTATACACACATGTAGAATATATCCTTATACACACATGTAGAATATATCCTTATACACACATGTAGAATATATCCTTATGCACACGTAGAATATATCCTTATACACACATGTAGAATATATCCTTATACACACATGTAGAATATATCCTTATACACACATGTAGCATATATCCTTATTTTTAAATGTGCTATATTTTGTCAACTGTGATTTTTCACCGAAATCGAAACTTGTCCTCTGCTTTTTACTCATCTGTGCAGTTAGAACACACACACACACACACACACACACACACACACACACACACACACACACACACACACACACACACACACACCAGAGGTGGGGACTCGAGTCACATGACTTGGACTCGAGTCAGACTCGAGTCATTAATATTAAGACTTTTGACTTGACTTGAAAAAATATTCAGAGACTTAGACTTGACTTGGACTTTGATACCAATAACTTGGGACTTTAATTGGACTTGAACCTGTTTACTTGCAAAGACTTGATTTTTTTTACCCCAAATCTAAATTTTAAAACGCATATTAATATTTATAAAGTGCGTCCCATTAATTTCATTTCCGTCCTTCTGACGCAGACCGGCGTTACACCAGATTCTGTGACCATCGAGTTTTGTGACCACAGGGGGCGCTATTGCACAGTTTCTGTTCAGAGGCACAAACGCTTTACGAATGCTACGTAAACTACGCTGATGCACTTTCTTTACTCGTTTGTTGGTGTCCACGAGCCAAAATATGACAGATGTTTATATTTACATTTATCGTCTCTTAATTACATAATAGCTTAATGTACTTAAACAAGATTTACCATCCCCTCACCATTGCAGCCAACAAAGAAATCATGAATGGGATGTACAGGTGAGCCTTTTTAACTGGGGTCACCAATTCTGACGGCAGCCATCAGAATATGTGACCCCACTGAATCTCCAGGTAACAATAGTACACCGTGACCCCACAATAACAGAAAACAATGAAAAAATAACCCTAACCTTTTATTAGTCTATATTTAAACATTTTATCCAAATGTTTAGAATAACCATTTGTAATGACAGCATCTTGCTTACGATGAAGCTTGCTATTTTCGTGTAAAATGATGTAACGAAACATTCTTGTTTAAGTACATTTATGTAATTAAGAGAAGATAAAATGTAAATGATCTGTCATCTTTTGGCTGGCGGACACCAACAAAACGAGTAAAGAAACGCATCAGCGTAGCATTCGTAAAGCGCTGGTGCCTGTAAAAAAAAGACTCGAAAGGACTTGAAATTCCAAGTTTCAGACTTGGGACTTGACTTGACTTGAGTTGACTGTCTTTGCTTGAGACTTGACTCGGGACTTGAGGATAAAGACTTGGACTTACTTGAGACTTGCAAAACACTGACTTGGTCCCACCTCTGACACACACACACACACACACACACACTAGTGATTACTAGGGGGCTGTGGTGCACACATGCCCAGAGCGGTGGGCAGCCCCAGCCTACTCACATGTAGAATATATACATATGCACACATGTAAATTATATACTTATACACACATGTAGAATATATCCTTATACACACATGTAGAATATATCCTTATGCACACATGCAGAATATATCCTTATACACACATGTAGCATATATCCTTATACACACATGTAGAATATATCCTTATGCACACATGTAGAATATATCCTTATACACACATGTAGCATATATCCTTATACACACATGTAGCATATATCCTTATACACACATGTAGAATATATCCTTATACACACATGTAGAATATATCCTTATACACACATGTAGAATATATCCTTATGCACACATGTAGAATATATCCTTATACACACATGTAGCATATATCCTTATACACACATGTAGCATATATCCTTATACACACATGTAGAATATATCCTTATACACACATGTAGAATATATCCTTATACACACATGTAGAATATATCCTTATACACACATGTAGAATATATCCTTATACACACATGTAGCATATATCCTTATGCACACATGTAGAACATATCCTTATACACACATGCAGATTATATACTTATACACACATGTAGCATATATCCTTATACACACATGTAGAACATATCCTTATACACACATGTAGATTATATACTTATACACACATGTAGAATATATCCTTATACACACATGTAGATTATATACTTATACACACATGTAGAATATATCCTTATGCACACATGTAGATTATATACTTATACACATATGTAGAATATATCCTTATGCACACATGTAGAATGTGTGTAGTTACATATGACCTGTGCTATGTCAGGTCTTCACCATCGGTGATTTGAGCATGTGAGGAGGGATACACAGTGAGGCGACTTCACCACAGTGCCTTCCCCTTCCTGTCCAACTGCTGTACCCCTCCGCCCTGAGGATTAGTGCTGGGGGAGAGTAATGCAGCACAGCGGCGGAGACATGCAAATGAGAGCTAGTTAAGTGTGAAGAAGCTAATTTATTTCCCATTTGAGACTGGGATTAAGACTTCCAGCCCCCAGGAACCGTGCCACACCCCCACCCGCACCCCCACCCAAAACACGGGCAGTGGGGGAGGGGTTCTGTTTTCAGGCCCTCATGAGGAGACAGAAAGAGAGCAGGAAGGAACACGAGAGTGTTGTAAACAAGGGAATAATGCATGATAAACAGATTTTTGTGCATCCAGCCGATGTTTCGGCAAAGGGCAAGAAAGGCCAAGAGTTTCATATTGAAGATTTATGTGATTATGTGACTAAGATGCGAAAAGTAATTTTCATGCAAAGTTTGACCTACATTAAAATTTAGGGGTCGAATGCTGCATATTAGCGTCTACAGTTTAATTAGACCATATGCCGCTGTCAATGACATTATATTGTCGGTGCGGGAATCGGAGCCATCACAGAAACACTGTCTCGTTAAAGAGGCGCGCAAAACACAAAAAAATATCATCCCCTCTAGTTTACGCCTCAAGCTTTTTTGGAGAAAATATAGAAACATCTGTTTCATCCCTTTCTGTTTAGCAAAGATGGCAAACTAGATTAGTGTGCAGTTATCTTCCATCTTGCACTAATGAAAGAGCCCTAATACATCGGTTAAAAGTCTTGAAATGCAAAGCTGTCTTAAACTCTTTCTGATAGGCTTCTGGGTTTTAGCCAGTAGCTGGCCAGGAACTGTCTACAGGAGCACAGCATGCTGGGTCTGGTCAGCTAAGCTAGGACTGGGTCCGTCTGGTCCCCGGGCTAAGCTAGGACTGGGTTCGTCTGGTCCCTTCCCGTACTAACAAGCATGGCTCCATGGACGGGACGTCTGCAGTGTGATTCGGGATGAGCACTCTTCCTCTCGTGGTGATTTTGATCTGCTCTGTCCTTACAGAGTGTTTAGCTGCTCATGCCCCATTCTAGACCTGTGAAATCCTAGGATCTAGAACTTGAGATGGAGGCTGGGTGGACTCCTGCTGGAGCTCCAGAGCATGCTCTCCTGCTGCCATCTCTAGGCCACAGGCGTGTACAGAGAGCAGGCTGAAGTGTGGTGTGGTGCCCTCCCCAGATGACGGGCGCAACGCAGCAGAACTCCAAGACCCCGCAGGTCCACATCTCAGCGGCATCCGCGGCAGGGGCCACCCCGGTCAGCGTGACCCTTGACCCCCAGGCCCAGCTAGAGTCTGACAAAAGAGCCGTTTACAGGTGAGCCGTTATCCATGTGATGCTTTTTTTCTGAAATGTGATTTGCCTGGTGAAAATGGTACTAGCTACTTAAAATGCACTTACAACTTAACTTTAAACTCTCTTCAAACTGCTGAAAACATTTTCTTTTTGGATATACATGTTTTTCTTAAAAACTTAAAAACAGGGTTCACATGCCACGAATATGTATTTAGGCTACTATAGATTAAATGTTTGCCATTATATACACATCTTACTATGGTATTTGGCAAATACTTTAAAAATATTTATGTGATGTTACTATTTGTTACTATTGTATTCTCTAAACTTACAG